>NC_069087.1:18291318-18470759 GCF_947172395.1 Bicyclus anynana | reverse complement strand
GCCATCTTTACTTGTGTAGAATGCACGCGCGGGGGTCAGGGGCGGGGCGCTAGAGCGGGACGGAGAGTAAACACACGTCGCGCGACGATTTTTCAAAAAATGTTTACTACGCCTGCTGTCATTGGAAAATGATAATCATATTAATAAATCAAAAATCATATTAATAAACTACAATGTTTTAATTTGTAGAATGTAAAAAGGTTTTCAACATCTGGTATTTAAATTGAGAAATATTGTGCGTTTAGTAGTTAGGTACTTTTATAGCTAAATATTAATTCACAATAAAAATTTATTAGAGTAATAATTGTATTTTTTACTATTAAATCATTTTTAATAAGTGAGTAGGAAGGTAACAATGTTTTTGTTAATTATTATTTCATATAATTTAAATTATTATTTAAATTATTCTATAAGTGAGTAGGACCTATTCCAAAAAACTTGAAAATAAAATACATTTAATTATTCTTACCCATGTGTCCAAAATATGTTATTACTTCTTTATTACATTTTTAGTTTTCAAAAATAATATTAATTAATTAAGTATCTATCTAGTCCCCTACTTATTTAAGTAGGTTTTAGGGTAAGCAAGTTATATACTACCTATCTATAGGTACTTATAATGTTACATAATTATTTTTTTATAAATACAACCAACTTCAAAACTTTTGATCACTTTGAAGTCGGTACCAAGCCCGTGTGGTGTTGATTTTAGTCGTTACTGTAAAACCACATGAAAGAATAAAGCATGTCTGAGAAACAAAAATCTTTATTGAATTAACAGATCACTGGCTTGGTACCTACTTCAAAGTACCATAGGTAGGAAATATTATGATGTTATTTTTCCCTTTTTAGTTTAATAAAGATCTTTATTCAGAGACTCTACCTACTCGTACATTGAGTAGGTAGAGTTGATAAAATCTTTTTAACAAAAAAAAAAAAAAAATAACCGACTCAAAGATGCAATACTCTAAAAAGTGTTCTTTGCCATAATATCTTTTGATCGGTCTGAAGGCGGTGCCATGCCAAATAGGTTCTTAATTAAATAAGGAAGGAAGCTTGGGAATTTATAAGTAATAAATTAATAAAGTAAGATGATGATTGATGTTTTGTTTGTTTGTTACGACTTAACTCAGAAACATCTCTACCTTTTTTTAAAATTCTTTTACTGTTAAAAAGCTGTATCTTCACTAAATAACAAATAGGTAATATTTATCACCCTTACTTTTTCAAATCAATTAAGTAATTTAATTTGAAAAAAGGTTTTAAAAAGTCAAATCTCTATTTAAAAGATTCTTCATTCAGCTCGAAAATTAATTACGTAGGTACACTGTCTCTGATTAGCCTACGTTTGGATCATGAGGAGCTAGGCCTTTTCTTCGCAAGTCCTCTCGTCTGAGAGCCTGGTAGAGATTACTTAAAGTAATAGGTAAGGCCGCCTTCGCATGCTTAGTTTAAATTTTTTTTTTAAGTTTTTATTTATTACTAGCAGACGCCGCGCGGTTTCACTCGCGTGGTTCCCGATCCCGAAGGAATACGGGTATATATAGCCTTCCTCGATAAATGGGCTATCTAACACTAAAAGAATTTTTCAAATCGGACCAGTAGTTCCAGAGATTAGCGCGTTCAAGCAAACAATTAAACTCTTCAGCTTTATAATATTAATATACTTAGATTGTATTTTTCTGTGCAATAAAGTACTTATTTCTTCTTCTTCTGCTTCTAGATTCGAGTTTAGCTTTTTCCCTTCTTGTATATTTTAACTAGCAGCATGGAGTTAAGGAGTTAGTGGTAGGTACATCTCCGTACCTCAAAGCATGTAAAGCCAGCAGCCAGCATTATTAGTTAAACTAACTGCGCCAACCTGCAACCTGCGTGGCGAGTCTAAGCTTCATATCCCACACTATTATCGAAGACAGGCGTCCTGTGCAGAGAATCAATAAAGTATAGGCTGGTAATGATGATGTTCATATCTTATTTACAGTTTTATTGACAAATCGCACAAAGAACCTACAAACGTAGAATCACGCTTAGCTCAACGGACGCGTGACTGATTTAATGACATAAACCGGCAATTAGCAGGCAAGATGGCCGCCTGCGCCCGCGCCGCCAATGTCAATAGCGGTGTAAATCATCCGCCATGTTTACTGTGACTAATAAATATATTTATTTTAACCTCTTCGACTAGTCAGCTATGTCCGACGTTACGTCGTAAAGCCTCGGACACACTAATCAAATTATTATGACAAAGAATCATAGAATCAATCATCAAAAATTATGTTTCTAGCAGGGAAAATTATGTTTCTTGGTATATACCTAATGCAACACATGAGCAGCTACATCATGTAGCAGTGATTGTTCACTTTTGCGATAGTCTAACATTCCAATGAACTGACGATTTGATGACGTCATCTGGTTGAAATCGCAAAACCGAAAAGTTGTTGCCACTTGATGTAGTGGCTTATGTTTTGAATCGTACTTCGAAATGTATAATTAAGTACTCTGCTTTGCTGATTTCTTCTGCATTAAGACAGAAAAATATGATATGATGTAAATAATTGTTATAATGATTATTACCTACTACTAGTATTTTAAAAAATGAAATTACTGAGTTACTTAACTCCGCTCGGTAGAGTCACTCACTGGCAGACTTAACCAACAAGTACAAAGAAAAGCCCACTTTTAAAAAAAAGTACCAAGAAAAGTACTATTTTTACACTGACATTGCTGACCGCAGTGTGAGAAGGTATCAAAAAGAAAGACATCCTGTGGATGAGATTTGATGCAGTCATTTTCATTCGCATAGTTAAGTTAAGTTTTAATCATAACAAGAACACAGGATAAACCAGTAGGTACAGAAAATTTATTGAGCCAAAAATATATAAGTAACTAATATTCTTAAAACGTGTTGGTTGTTATTTCAAAATATTCTACAATTCTGGAATTTAATTGGATTGGAGAGGGATCACTTTTAAGAATGTATCAAACTCTTAATCATTTATTTATATGTCCTGTTTTAAAATTTTTAACAAAGTCAAAACGCTAAGTAATATTAATTTAAAAAAAAAATCAACCACCCGTTTCGGGACATTTAATTATTATTAATTATTAATGGCTAAATAATAGAGTATTTTATCGCTAAGACTGCTACGTTGTCTTAGTCCTATGCAATATCATTTATCACTTCATACTGACAATGCTTTAGATTTAGTTCTAGTACATGAAACAAGCAGATTTTTAATCTTAAATTAAGTTTTTCGACAAGCTATTATATAGGACTCTACTACCGTAAAAAAATTAAGCGCAATAGCTAACGCGCCAGTGTGATCGCGGCCTAACTTCGTTCATGACTTATATAGTTGGTTTTAAATGAAGACATTAATGTATGTCGGATCTAGCTTGTGGGTATTGGGTTTGATTACATACTGTCTGATATAAATTAATCATTTCTCTAAGTTCAATGACCTCTTCGTAAGTTTTTGTTAGTTAAAAATATAACTCAGCGTAAGTATGACTGTAATCTTTTCTAATTTTATGGAAATAATCTTTTTTATAAAAACGAAAAAATCTTAAATACATATTTTTAAGCCTTGCCTCATGTAATTAGGTAATTCTGTGCTACAGGAGACAGTACTTTTTTTCTAATATATACCTAATCTATGATGTATGGTGTATTGTCTAATCTTGATATTCCCCTAACCTAGTACCTAAATAGTATTGTTTAGTTCAAAACAAAATATGGTTTGATTGACTAGGCATCGTATCGGAACGAATGGCGGCACCTCTTTACTATTAGTAGCTCCTCAATCTAATTTCTTCATCATACATTTACCATGAGACTGCCAAGCATGTACCACATATAACTAGGTAATCAATAGGTCAACGGACGTCAATGGAAAAACGTTGTTAAAATTAAAAAAAAAACAAATAAATAAATGAGAGATAAATATATTTTATTCTATGGCAAATTCTAAAGCATTTCAGATAAGATTTCTATCAAATGCAAATATCAAAATATAACAATCTATAATATAAACATGAATCGCTGAATTTTTACGGAGAAAAATTAAATAAAAAGTCTAACCAAAACACCTTTAAACTTTCATACAAATGATTCGTCATACTTAAAAGTCAAAGAACGGGTAGGAGTAGGGTAGGGTTGAGGTAAGATAGGGTAAGGGTAGGGCAGAAGTGCACATATGAGTGAGTCACATAGGTGTAGTTTGACTGGGCCGCTAGTAAATAAATAAAAATAAAATAAAATAAAATTAAATTGAATTGAATAAAACAAAAGAACATCGAACTGGTTTATTTATATCATCGAATGAATATTTTATATTAATAATATATAGATAAATTATTATTTAAAATAAGAAAACCAGAATGCATAGACTAAGTGATAAATGGTCTATCACATCACATAATGGTCTAGCTAATCGATTGTCTATGGTCGTAAATTAGGATACAAGGAGCGGTAGTACTCAACATGCCGATCTCTCCGCGCTCTCCTCTCCTTACTCACCGCTCGCCCACGCGAGGGAGTGCCGACCATAGACCATAACTCACCTGTGGTATGCATTTTTATTAACGAAAGGATCGGATCAAAGGTCTCCAATAGTTTGATATGAAACTGGATTATAACAACAACAACAACGAATTAAAAAGAAAATTAAAACCAACTTTGCTCTTCAGTAATATTATTTATTCACAGAGAGGCTTTGACTTACCAAAAGCTCATATAGCATGCCTCTTTGCTAAAACTTGTAATTGGCTATAATTATTTTTTTCTATATTGTTATTTTATTCTTTCTGTATTTAACTGTAAGTTTTCTTTTCTAATTATATAAAAATAAAATAAAATAACAATAATAAAAATAGCAACAACAACACTACTAAAGCGCTATGATGTACCTAACTAAATTTTGGTTTGCCGAAACGGTCAGAAAGTATCCATTTATTTTTTATTCTGGGATTAATTCATTGGAAAAAGAAAATTTTAATTTGCAATCTAAGTGTAGGTAAGGTCTCACACAATTAGTAAGGTCTCTTACTTGATTGAGGTACCCATAATACATATATGCTTAGTTTGTGGCAGTGATGTGTCTATTTATTTATTAGTCTTTAACCTCTTAACATTGGGGAGGCCATCTTTTTGTTTCCTCAACTATTACTATAACAAAATCCAATAAAGCACCGGACATACTACAGGCACAATCAGAGTCATCTATGAAGAGTTACGGCGGCACTCTTAACACGATTGACATTTCTAAATAATATACAGTTTATCTCTACGAGCTCTCGCGACCACGCTGTATCATTTTTGTCGAGTTATAAACACGCTTTGAGAGTAGACATTGAATTAATGCTAGCCACCCACCATCCAATAAACACACATGCCTGCAACGTCTTGAAAGCCGATAAAACTGATCGTGTGTTGGTCGTGGTTGATGACATGCACATCGCGACCAACACATGATCAGAATGTCGAGCTGTTAGCGCTGCAGATATTTGGGCTTATTGGATGTTGGGTGTCTAGCTTAAAGGAAAAAATATAAAAATACACTAACCCGGATGGGCTGAT
The DNA here is from genome assembly GCF_947172395.1 of Bicyclus anynana. NCBI lineage: Eukaryota > Metazoa > Arthropoda > Insecta > Lepidoptera > Nymphalidae > Bicyclus > Bicyclus anynana. The sequence continues at coordinate 18,465,181 of NC_069087.1, read as the reverse complement.
TGAGGTTTTCTTAATTGGTTCAGGTCTGGCTGGTGGGAGGCTTCGGCCGTGGCTAGTTACCGCCCTTCCTACCGACAAATATATGATGAAAAATAAAAAAAAAATGAATTTAGCGCCAAGAGATTTACGTTCCGGTACGATGCCGTGTAGAAACCAAAATTTTTTTATCCTCCTCCTAACAAGTTAGCCCGCTTCCATCTCAGATTGCATCATCATTTACAATAAGATGAAATTGTAATCAAGAGCTAACTTGTAAAGAAAAAATAATGAGACTGTTTTGCATTACAACAAAACAGGTATTATGTGTTGAATAAAACACACAGCGTTGAGTGAAGAAAGCTGTCCTAATTCTACCTTAATTCATGTTGTCTATGGTTAAAAACTTACCGAATTCGCTGCTTTTTAATACCTGTCTCTTTCTTTCACCAGCAGGCATCCTTCTCTAACACACTAGGATGCCCAACACCGCTGTTGTCAAAGTCATAGTCTTTAACTCTCCAGCAAGAGAATTGCTGCAACGCTGTGTGTTTTATTCAACACATAATACCTGTTTTGTTGTAATGCAAAACAGTCTCATTATGTGTTTTCTAAAACACACAGCGTTGAGTGAAGACCTGTTTGTTATCTGCTGGTGATAAAAATCAAATGCTATGATGAAAAATAATAAATAAAATTAAGTACTTATTTACTATTTTATTAGTCCCATAATATTATTATATTATTACACAATTAAACATAAAATATAAACTTCTAAAAAAAAAAAAAAAAAAAGAAACCAAAATTCAGAAACAAAATATTTCTTTAAAAAATGTTCTAGTTAATATTAGAAAAATTGAATTGTAATAAATCAACCTTAGAACTATTATTAAGTTTATTCACTGGTCTACAGTAGAATCTTTGGAATGTTTTGAGACTTTTCCAGTTTGCTCTATCGAGTATCTCTTGAACTGGCCTATTCTCTATCCAGCTTCTTGATGCCACTGCTGACCGAATACTACCCGGTGGTGCATTAATGTTTGTCTCATTAAAAATGGATCTTATCCATCCTGCAATCACTGTTCTGGAAGCAGGTCTCAATTGTCCTGTTACAGAGATGAATAAACTTCTGACATCTGTATCCATGCTTCTTCTATGTTCAGATTTTTTTAAAAAATCAATTATGTGCTGAACAGGGCAAACTCGTCGGTCTGGATGTCTCCGCAACATCCAACCTGACTGCCTGTAAGTTTGTGAATCAGTCTTTGAACCAAACCTTGGCCAAAGAATAATCCCCTCCTCAGAAAAGATAAGATTCTCGGGACCATCTTCTAATAATGTAAGATCATGGATTCTACGTCCTGAAGCTAGTAGAAGTATTAAGGCTGTTCGCCTGGCAATTTCAAATAGAGAACCCGAGTTAGTTGAAATCTTTAACCACTCAAATAAAATTGCAGTATCCCATATAGGTACTTTTGTTACTGCTGGCTTCGCAAGTGAAATGGCTTTTAAAACTTGATTAATAAAAAAATGTTTAGAAATATCTGGCTCTGTAGTTGCACAATAAGTTGAAATAGCAGATCTATGTAAGAGAATGGTTCTATAAGCTAGCTTATCTTCTAAAAACAATTTTGCCAGAAATCTAGCAACCTGCTGGCCTTCAGGTGTTCTTGGATTAATCCCGTTAGACTCACACCAGGATAACCATCTTTTAATTGGGGCCTTGTATGTTGCCAAAGTAGATGTCCGCCAGCTACTTTTTAATAAGTTCTGTTCTTGTATAGACCACTGAGCGACCTGGTTGGCCCACCCCCAATTTTCCAGGCCAGAAGACTCAAATTGTCCACTTGTGCTGGGCAACTTCCTGTGCTCCAATCTATTAAATTCCTTCGGAGGTTTTCTACTGGAAGAGGCTCTGCCAGGGCTCTCGCTCGCAGGTCTGGCAACCAGAAACACTTGGTCCACTCTGGTGCTATTAGAATATATGTCCCCTTTGCACTGTTCAAGTGAGCTAGAACTCTTGGTATTAAGCTGGGTGGGGGAAATGCCCAGCCCAACTGATAGTCCCATAATCGGCTGAAAGCGTCGAAGAAAGCTGCGGAAACATCTTTGCAATCTAAGGTGACGTATTCTGGAACGACAGATGTTTCTCTTGACGCGAACAAGTCGATGTCTGGGATGCCCCATACCTGAAATATTGCCTCCGTGGCTTGGGGCAGCAGATGCCACTCTGGTATTTTGCGACCCCTTGATAGGCGATCCGCAATTCCATTGAGACTCCCTGGGAGATATGTTGCCGTGAGTGTTAACTGCAACTGCTCTGCAAGTTTTAGGACTCTGGTTGTGAGTCCTAGCAGTGCAAGAGAATGCGTGCCACCCTCGTTCCTCAGATATGCCACAAGGGTCCGATTGTCGGACTGAAGTAATATGTGTGCCCCTTGCAGAGTCATCCTCTGACTGCTTATGGCTGCGAACACAGCATACATCTCCTTTCTGTTTGAATGCCAAGCCCTCTGATGTGGACCCCACCTTCCTGACAGGTAAGTGCTGTTTATGTGGGCTCCCCACCCCGAGTTTGCTGCGTCTGTTGTTAAAAAATGAGTCACACTCTTCTTGACTATCGGTGTTGAACTGTTTGCGACAGTTTCTAACCACCACTTTAGATCCTGCTGCACCAGTAGAGGTAAACCTCTTCTTTCCCTTGGCCTGTCCTGCGTAAACATCCTTAGAAACAATTGAGTTCTGCGACAGTGCAGACGACCTCCTGCTACAGCGTAATTTGCAAAGTTGAGCAAACCTAATAAACTCTGAGCTTCTTGCAGAGAACTGTTTCCAACTCTCAACATCTTGGTTATGATCTGTTGTATCTTTATTGTCTTCTTTAAAGGAAGCTTTATCAAGTTTTGCTGAGTGTTCCATACTAGACCAAGATATTCTACTTCTTGAGATGGTTTCAGGACAGACTTGTGATAATTTATCTTCCAACCTAAGGTCTCTAGTGTTCTCAGTGTTTCCGCAACCTGAGAAACTAACATTGTACGATCCTGATTGACCAGGAAGAAATCGTCTAAATAGACAATTATCCGGAAACCCCGAGCTCGTAGAGTTTCTGCTATCCAATTTGTAACTGTAGCAAACATCTTTGGAGCCGATGACAGGCCAAATGGCAGAGCTGTCAACTGTAGCACTTCGTTGTTGTAAAATACTCGTAGGAATCTCCTGTGTGTTCTTGCCATTGGTAAATGAAAGTAAGCCTGATGTATGTCTATCTTTACTAGCCAATCGTTTGTCTGTAAAAAATTGGCTACTTCTGTTTGTGAAATTAAAAGGAAATGTTTCACTGAGACATAAAAATTTAGATGTCTGAGGTCGAAAATTGGGCGTACTCCCCCATCTGATTTTTTTACTAAGAACATGCGACATAGGAATCCTGGATTGAGTATTGGTACCTTCTCTAAAATCTTCTGTTCTTTTAAATTGGAAATCATCTCCGTCATCTCCTTTGTTACTTTGGTTGCAAATTTTTTTAACACCTGGTTGTCTGGATATTGAAGTGGGGGTCTCTTTGTAAATGGTATTCGGGCACCTGTTATTAAATTTATAATTATATTGTTTGCACCCTGCTGTTTCCACTGGTGAGCATGGTCTCTTAGGCAACCCCCTTTGAAAGATTTGAATTGGTTGTCATTGTTTACTAGTGGTACTGGGTGGTGCATTCTTTCTGTAATTATTCTTACGAAAGGGCAGATTCTTACTCTTTGGATTTTGCTTCTTCTCAGGTCTATCCTCTCTCTGTGTTCTTTGAGCACCATGATGTTTCTTGTTTTGACTGTACTGTGTATTAAAAACTTTTTTCTCCTTGATATAAGAAGGAGTACTAAGCCACACCTGAGATCCACCTAAAGAAGATATAATGGGCTGCAAAGCCTCCCTGCTAAATAGGTATTCCTGACTAGGTGGAACTGTTTGTAGAGTGGCCCTTAAATTTGGGTTTCCAATTTCTTTTAAAATGCGATCTCGTCTCACTTCTATGCATTCTGCCCGTTTACCACATACAATCTGCATTGCAGTTTCAGAATTCCTATAGGACGGGGACCCTGGACCAAAAATATTACTAATCTTTTCAAACAATGAATTTGTTGTTATGCTATTTGAATTACTTGATGTCCAGTCTAGCAAATTTTGTAAGCCTGACTTCAGTAGCTGTCGTTGTTCCAATATATTATTTGATAAACCCGCTAAAAGATTTTCCGTGGAAGCTAAATAGTCTTTAGTCTTATTATAGTGGCACAACTCCTCATTAACTTTGAGACCTATAAAACCCGGACTCGCCATGCAGGATTGCAAGGCTCTTTTATATCTAATACCCCGCCACGCTTGGGTGTCAAACTGTTGTAGTTTGGATATTTCTACTAGGCGTTCCCCATCTGCTGGTGGTATTAATGTCTTTGTATCAACTTCTGTCCCGAGCATGCCTAATGATATTTTAAAATCTGAAGCCGGGTTCTTTAAAAACTCGGTTGGACACGGTATATTCCCATTAGGGATTGGTGTTGTATTTGTATTTGGCAGTAGTGGTAAGTTAGTGAGATAAGAAGAGATAAATCCCACTTGCTGCACTAATGTATCCACTCGTGGATCTGAGTACGATTGATGTGAATAATTGTACTTACGTCTCTTATTAGGTGGAAGTGACGATACTTCCCGCTCGTCCTCCGAGGACGAACTTGAAGATGAAGATTGTGCACCCCTCTTTCGGCCCGAATGTCGACCCTCGTCCGAAGCGTCTACATTCGACCCAACACTCTCACGCGAGCGCACCTCCTCGTCCATTTCCATTTATAAAGAGAAATCACAAAAAACTGCTAAGAAATAAGAAAAATTTTTGCGACAACACTTTTCGGCAAAATTTTTACAAACGCTATGACTTTGACAACAGCGGTGTTGGGCATCCTAGTGTGTTAGAGAAGGATGCCTGCTGGTGAAAGAAAGAGACAGGTATTAAAAAGCAGCGAATTCGGTAAGTTTTTAACCATAGACAACATGAATTAAGGTAGAATTAGGACAGCTTTCTTCACTCAACGCTGTGTGTTTTAGAAAACACATAATAACTAAACTTTATGTTATTCTTTACTTGAAATGACGTTCTAACACATTTTTTTTCTGATTGTGTAAGTGCCGTATACTCCTTAATAGAAAGTCAGCGGCGGTTTGGGTGAGCACAGAAGCATCGCCTTATGGGGCCCGAAGGAAGTAGCTGAAGAGATGGGCAGATATATAGATAGGGCAAATGTTTTCATAATAAAAAAAAATCAAAATGTAAGTATTTTTGTAAATGTAAATATTTGACAAAGAAAAAATTTTTTACGGTAGAATCTGCGGTAGACACACTTGATTGATCAAGTCTGCATTTACAAAAAATTTCAATTTCTAGTTTATGGACCAAACGGTCTTGTACTTTGACATGTTTGTCCCTTCTCCCCCAGTGGGAAGGGCGTGGCTGTACGCTCGTCTACGTCCTCCGTCCGTCAGACGACAATTTCCATAAATACAACATTAAACCTGAGTTAATTGACACATTGGACGATTTATTCGCCGCGTTACACTGGCTCCGAAACATTTGGAATTTTTACTGCCTTCCATATCTCTACGTGGAAACTAGTTGGCTTTTTTAATAAATTTATGTCAATGTATATTGAATAACATAATGTAATCTGTGCGTTTGATCTGGACGAGTGAGGTCTTTGTGTTGACCTTGACTGCTGGTGGTGAGGTTCTACACCTTGTCTAGAAGCCTATTTGATTCTAAGGAACAATGAACAGATGAACAGGTTCCTCTGTTTGTAGTCTCTAGTGACTCAATTGTCGTACTTTATCGTACTTTATTGTTTTTAATTGTACAGACAGAAGTTTACATAAATTTTTTTTTTGCCACATTTTTTAAATTTCCAATGTTCCCCTTTTCTTCAATTAGTCGTCAAAGCACAGTCCATTTATTTCAATTAGGCTTAGTTTACAAGCACTTTCAAAACGTCAGGTAATAAAAATTACCTACTAGATAATGGTAATAAGTCGAAAACTTAAAGTTACAGTTACAAGGGTTCCAAATGCGCCTTGATCCGAGAAGATCCCACAACAAACTCAGACAGGACATCAAGACTGGAAGTGGCAAAAAGTATTTTTTAAAACTTTTTGACTGTTCCGTATAATCTCTGAAACGGCCGGCCCAAATTTGACGAGACTTTGACTGAAAATTTACTGAGGCTTTATAAAGTAGCATTACCTAATCTACGAGTAATTTTATTCTCACGTGAACGTGAATGAAGCGGGTAAAACCACGGGGCGTGTACGTGTCTATGGCTAGTTCCACATGGATCGGTGGGGAGTGATCTAATTTGGCTCGCACGCCACACATGGTCCGAAGACAGCATTATTGCGGCGCGCGCCCGACTGACATCGTCAAAACAACGCTAACTAGCGAAATCGAACGAAACATTTGGCCAGCGATTGATACTAAACAAATACTTTCTTGTGATGTGCACGATGATTCCATTCAGAAACAAACATTATCGAATTTACGATTTATCGAGATCAAAGTCGCACCCGAAATATACCAATTGAGACTATTAGGGATGGCGGTTACACTAGTTTATCATAGTCAATGAAAAAATAATTAAAATTGAAATTTTGTTATTAACTATCTATTAAAAATTCTTACCGTTGGAATTTTAAAGAGCACAATACTAATTCCCCTTCCCTTCTTTAAAGTAAGTCTGTCAAGACTCTATATAGATTTTTTTTACTATCGTAATTCCAGAGATAAGCCATTTAAATAACGTAACATACATTCAACTCAAACTCTTCCTTGCTCCGGACGCCCACGGTTTCACCCGCGTAATGTTTGTATGAATCCAGGGATATACTCGTAATATAGCAAATGGCACTCACAAATAACGTGGCTTTCTGTGGTAAGAAATTAATTTTGAAAATCGGATTAGTAGATCCCGAGATAACCGCCTAGAACTTTCCAAACTTTACCTCTTGATAATATAAGCATAGAGCATATATTACTATAATTAAAATATATTAGTCCCGCAGTGTTTTTTAGAATAATGGTACGCGTTTATAGCCAAAGTAGCTAGGAAAACTTAGGTAAATGGTGTAATATACACTTGCCTTTGAGTTGCCAATTTGACAGGCTATAAGCTATTGCCACCTGACCTTCGTAATCTGGACAGGTGAATGAATAATTATTTTAGTTATAGGATAGACGTTTACACGTTCTACTTGTCGATTATTAATTTATTATCGATAAAAGCGACTAAACAATAATTATGAAGAATAAACTGTTTGTTAATGATGTGGTAATTGTAGTATATATAAATTACAAAGAAATAGTAATGGCGTAGCATTTGATTCATAATTAGATTAAGGGATGCTGATGAAAATAAATTAAGATTCCAAGTTTATTTACTCTGTGTATTCAATTCAAATAGGTTTTTCGTAAATATCGGTATTTAGTTCCTAATCTGGATGTATGTAGGGTTCTTCATTATGTATTTCCTGCCAATTTAAAAGTAAGTGAATTATGTTTAGTTGCTAAAAATGTATGTAACTGTGCAAAGTCAAACTATTACATTAGGCCGTTAATCGTGGATTTACTTAATCGATTTAAATTGAGTTAAATCGATTTTTTTCAAATGTTGGTACAGCCCTAGCCGCACATTCGCGCCACGATTGTGACGGCCGCCATCTTTGTGCGTTCCGCGGTGTTGCCATATTGATGCCTTTCCTTTTCCCCGATTCTTTATTGCTAATACTGATTTAACCGTTTCATATCTGATTGTTTACTCGGAACATATTTTTGATTCTGCCTCGATTAGGTGCTACTTGATCAAAGATTAACAGAATTATCGCTTTAGAGCTATAATTTTTGAAACTTTTTGATTCGGACATGATAAATGCTTCCTCTGCATCGATCTCTTGTTAGAACCTTGGTTGTTTAATAATAAATAACTTGTTGGTTATTGTAAACGGGCATTTTGCCGCCAGAAAGTTTTGCAGCTGTTTTTGATTATTTGAATATTAAAAAAGTTGGTAATTAATTATACAGTTTTTTCTCAATGCAACTTTTTGCAAGTTTTTTTTTTAAGTTTAAGTTCTACAAAGTTATATAGTTTCCCCTAGGAAAAAGTACAATATCTATATTTTTTGCGACATTTTATTATGTTAAATTCGATCGATGATTTATACCAATTTCCGATTTGTATATTTCAGCAGACTCGACAGAACCACAGAACTATCCAAAACAGTTAATTTATGAATATAAACTTCGGTTTCATTTTCATTTTGAAAATATCAGGTGAGGAGAAGGGGAGGAAAATTGTGGAGTGTTTTATGAGACAATTAACATGATCAGGAAGAGCCAAACCCACAAGAGCCGTAAAGACTCTTGTGGGTTTGGCTGCTCAGCTTTTGTTTAAGCAATATACCTAGTTTTGCTTCAATATTTATCTATACTAATATTATAAAGCTGAAGAGTTTGTTTGTTTGATTGAACGCGCTAATCTCAGTAACTACTGGTCCGATTTGAAAAATTCTTTCAGTCATAGATAGCTCATTTATCGAGGAAGGCTATAGCTATATATTATCCCCGTATTCCTACGGGAACGGGAACCACGCAGGTGAAACCGCGCGGCGTCAGCTAGTAAGTTATAAAATTTATTGTCGTCTTCAAGGAGCACCGAAATATAATTTTCTAGCGTAAATTAAAAAAATAACAGACAACAATTTTTGTTCCCGCACAGCGCTGGGGCTAAATCAATATGATATGACAGTTAGGGTCAATTTATGGCCCCCGGTTAATTACAGGCGGGCGCCCGGGGGTCGGGGGCGGCTGGCGGGGGTGGGGGGTTGTCTAATGACTTGTAAAGACGCCGCGTGCGTTTCGTTGCGTTATTGAGAATGTGATGTTTGTTTTTGTTTGTTCCCTATAACAACAACCAATCAAAATCCTTCTCCTAGTATTTACGACCTCTGACGCAGTTGGTGGTGATGTGGTTCTCACCAAAAAGGTCCTGGGTTCGATTCTTAGCTCGGGTTAGTTTACGAATTTGTTCTAAATTGGCTTAGGTCTAGCCTGGTGGTAGACATCGGCCGTGCTAGTTACCACCGTGACGGCAAAGACATACCACCAAGAGATCAGCGTTCCGGTACCATACCGCGAAGATACTGTTAGAGAGTTGAATAATCTTTTACCTTTTCCAAGTTAGCCCGCTTCCATGTTAGATTGCATCATCACTTACCATTAGGTGAGATTGTAGTCAAGGGCTAACTTGTGAAGAATAAAAAAACATGCCTCAGGGAGATGCAAAGCGGCCCTCGACTCCTCTATTCTAGGCTATAGCAATGGTTTAATATTTATTTCACGATACTGAGCCACCTGCATCCAGCGAATCCCTGCGACTCGCAGGTGGCTCAGTATCGTGATGTTTGGAAGTCCCTACAAAAGGCCTATGTCCTGCAGTGGACGTCCATCGGCTGATATGATGATGATGATGATGATGAATATTTATTTAAAATCAGGTGCACCAACTGTTAGTTCTGCTAAATAAAACATATAAATTAATAACATATAAATAAATACTACCTACCCACTTCTAGAAAGTTTTCCAAAAACGAGTGGTTGGCAACGAATCTACAAATGGTCACTAAATCCGTCAGTTCAGATACTTTGGTCTGTGATAGCTAAAAGCATTAGGTTTCCGCGGCACATCGATCTGTAGCTAGTCGCGTCGCCTGACGTCACCCGTCAATCAATCATCGCATCGACAGACCAGTAATAATTGACATTTGCGAGTTCAAACACTCACCGACCTTCAAATGTATGAAGGTCAACGCTAGTCTTGCGAATTTAAGTATAAATATGTACATAATAAAATATATAGATAAGTATACATATAATGCTAGCGGACGGCCGCGGCTTCGTCCGCCTATAGACCTCCTTAATCCGGGTACCCTATCGCATAATTCGTTCTTAGTGGACGTCTAGTATCTATAAACTACCTCCCTGCCAAATTTAATCTTTGAACGTTAAGCGGTTTTCGAGATTTCGTGATCAGTGAACCGACGGAGCTTAAACCGTGGTAGCTTTCAAAGGTAAGTTTCAAGGGTCTCCAGTGGCCATATCCCTGGCTTCGTAACAACCCTTTGCTATAGACCCTTGAAGTCTGATCTTTGGCGGTGTTTTTCGAAGGGTCGCCGCTAAGCTAAGCGACTGGCTACTAAAGACAAAGATTTGTAATTATATTAAGCCGAGGAAAATATACTTTGTACTTACTTGAAAGTCAAAGTCAAAATTTATTTATTTTAATTAGTAGGTACACAATCATTTTCGAAACGTCATGTAAATTATTAGATAAATGGTGATAATAATTAGACAAAAACTTGAAATTAAAGTTACGAGGGTTCCAAACGCGCCTTGGTCCGAGAAGACGGTTGATACCTTCTATGAACTTTGAACTTTTAACTTTATGACGAGCAAGGGCTGACAAACTACCTGCTTTCGTAAAATAAGGCGTGTCTGGCTACAGCAGGCTCTTGGTGCATCAAAAGTCAACAAACTGTGACTCTGGTGTTACAAATGTTGGCGGTAATCACCTAACATCAAGTGACCCGCACCTTACTTTGCTTATTATATCGATAAAAACCGGACAAGTTTTATCGGGCCCCGCGCAGTCAGGGTTCCGTAGATTAAGCTTTGAACCCTTATTTAATGCACAAAAATACTGATAACGATACCCTGTACACTCTTCCTGACAACTTTATCTAATTAATTGACAACGGAATTTGTATGCAATTTTCGTGCTCCGAGTACCTACCTACGTTTTTTAAGTTGGTCGATTATAAATAACTCTTTAAATGGCAATTGATATTTAACTGTTATACTTTTCCTTTTAATTTATCTTATCTTCCCTACTTTTTATTCAGAAGTACCACATAAACAGTTGTTTATAGAAACAACTGATTAGCCGACAGAAGGGGAGGAGGTCGTTACTTGACTCTATCAAAAATTAGCTCTTAAAACCTTAATATATGACAAACGGATCCTTAAATCGAAAAATAGTGGTGGACGACCCCTCATATCTTTTAAAGACCTATTCAACGAAATCCCACACTATACGATAAACGAGTACATTGTACTTACATGTTGTACTTACATGAGTACAGTTACATGTAGGGGAGGTTTCAAGATTTTGACTTTGTCACATATTGAGTAATTACAGCTTTTTAGTAGTGATAGTCTTTGCGGCCGCGGACAGACGGACATGGCGAAACTACAAGGGTTCCTTGTAGTCTACGGAACCCTAAAAAAAGGTAATAATTGACATGTAGTTAGTAGGTGTACAGTGTACGCAGCGCCGTCGGTCGCGTATCGACCAGCAGTGCGCGGCTGACAGCTGTCCGTCACTGTCAGTCAGCCGTCGTCCGCAAATTGAATTGTGGCTATTTTTGGCCGACATTTTTATTTATTTGCCTTATATTTTGTCTAGTTATTAAAAACGTAACATACCGTTGGTTCAGTCGATTGCAGCGATCATAAGGTCCTGGTTTCAAAACTTCGGGCTCTGTAGTGTTAAGTTTTTCTTTCTACTGAGTAATTTTCAGTTTAGAGTTGCGAAGTTGCTTATGTTACACCACTGTTCCTCAGAAAGCACGTTAAAGGTAGGCGTCCACAGATTCGCATCGTAGGCATCATACGCAATCAAAATCAATCTTTATACAAAGAAAACGATTACAACAATGAAACATCGAAACAGTTTTATATAAAGGCGTTAAAGTCATCGATATAAATCCTTGGATGGGCCCCTACATATTAAAGAACGCACAATGTTTTGTCATTACTCAAAGACGTGCATGCACATCTTATTTTAATACGCAACGAGCGCACACTGTCAGTGGACGGGGACTTAAAATGATTTTACTGTTTTTTCTTATTTAATCCCTTACTGCTACTTGCTACTATCGGGGCCCATCTAGCGCTCTACGATCGATGGTTAAACCATTGATTCTTAATCTTTGCCAGAGGGTAATGTCCAGCGATTCAGGTCCTTGTGATTGATCTGAGATGTCAAAGTATCACTACAACACTAGCTAGCAGCAGAACGATATCGACACCTGTCTCTTCTAAGTCAGAGGGAGATCGTAGAGTGGTCACTTGGCATCAGGTGAGATCGCATCATTTGACTGAGATAGCTCAATAAACTAGGGTGGGGGATCAACTATTAAAAACTCATTCAAGTCTTCAATTCAAGAATGGTTATTTTGTTGTTTTGAAAGAGAGTTACCTACCTACTGGGCCATATATATTTTTTTATTACATCACCAGGACCTCATAACGTAAGCCGATGTTATCAATATCCTTATATTATAAGAGATTGATTAAACAGATTTCTCGTTATAATTTTAATATCACTTCAATACTGTATTAACTTCTATCTCTATGCAATTGGAACCTTAATAACCTTTGTATAAAGTTCATTTTCCAAGTGTAGTATAAAGTTGTGCAATATAAAATATGCAGTGTAATTATATCGAATCTGCCTGCTTGTCTGTCAGTACGTCAATCAAAGGCGACGCGGCAGTGATGCGGATCGATCGGTACACGCGGCGGCATATAAGTATGACATCTATAGCTCTTATTTTGAAGCACATAAGATATATTTTTGTTTGAATGTGAACGTTTGATGTGTGGTCCACTGTACTTAACGGACCTGGATCTATATTAACAGGATTTAGTTAAGTATTTGAATGTATGTTATATTTTGAGTGTCTGTTATTAGTATGAGGACTATCATTCCTTATTATGTTTGTTAATAATGTTAATTTGTTAAAATATTACACAAATATTTATAGGACTGGCAACGTGGTTTAAAAATAGATAATAACTCTTTTCAAGGTTAAAGTAGAAAAATATAAAATAAAAAGATTGTAAAAAGCAAAAGCTATTTCGTTTCTATCTATTTAATGGAACCTAAGCACATCACTAAAATAATGTCAAAACAAAGTTCAGTACTAGGTACTGGATGTAAACGTTTGTTGCAGCAATAAATTGATCACAGCTAGTCACGAATGCAGTGTTATACTTTGAAGCAATACATTATTTAGTGCTCAAATAGACGGTCTACAGTTTAAGCATTTTATCACAATTATCAGTGGAAAAACCAGAAAGTTATTGATTTATAAAACATACATACAGCCGAACGTAGAACCTCCTCCTTTTTGAAAGTCGGTTAAAAATGAAAAATAATTTATTTGTTGATGTATGTATGTATGAGTATGACAGACAGCTGAAGCTGGTTACTTAAGAAGTAGGTATACTTAAAACGATTAGTATAAAACGATTGTTTTAGTTTAAAATTCGTCATTCGTCTGTCTATCGTAATTGTGTCAGTCATATTATCTACGTAACTAGAAATAGAGGGAGATGGAGACGAATTCGAAACTCACGGTAAAAAAAATTAAAACTTTCAAAATGTAATAAGATTAGAAAAGAAAGAAAAAATAAAGAAAATAAGTTTATTCACTTTTTAGTGTCACAAACAGTACATATCATATCTTAGATATTACATGACTGTCTGTGACACCAAACAGAAAGGGCTTACAGCTCAGCATTAGCCGATCATCGCAGGAAAGCAATGCCCAGCGCTGATTTTCAGCTGATAAGTGGAAAGATTAAACGACAATAATATCTAAAATATCTTACCTACGTGGAGTTGGGCTAGTTTCGGCTAGAATTTTTTAGACATATTCAAAAATAATCTTCACATTTCAGCTAATACACAAAACATAGTCGGGCAATAAATCGTCAGCAATATTTTGGACAATTTATAGCCGGTGTGTGAGTTTCCGAGGTACGAGCGGCTATTAGTTAATATTCACTCTCACGTCGCGTTTACAGCTGTACCGGGTCCCACGTGTTGTGGCGTTACCTGTTACCTTCTACGACTTACGAATCGTTACAGGATATTTACTATATGCGACACGATGTCGTGTTGACTAAAAATGTATTTTTAAATATACTTAATTGATTCAGATACTTAATATACAGTTTGGTCTTTACAGAAATCTATTTAAAAATACTTAATGACATTCCTTAAAAGCAGCGGGTTTTCAATTAATTTTAATCTAATGCTAGATTCATTCTATACTACGATAGACACAACTTAATAATTGAAGTCTTTTCTTTTCGTGGTATTATTTCTTAGTATAAAATCTCTTTAGTGTTCTATAAAAACAATAAGAAAGGAATTCAAAAATTGCCTTTTAGCATTTGCATACTTATGAATGTCTGATTAATTTATTCTTTGTTTGAAGTTATTTCTTCGTTAATACTTCTTAATTATTGTAAAATAAATCAATATATATAATAAATTAGTCAAACATGGATTGCTAGATGCGAAATGATAAGTGGAAAGATTTATAAAAATTGTAAATTTATAATACTTTATGTGTTGCTCTAATAAATGCCTAGTAATTAAATTTAAATATTTAAATAATATACTAACAAATAGGCTCACGCGAATTACGAAATTCGGTAATTAATTTGCATAATACATTTCAATGAAAAGTTTTGAATAAACATTAAATATTTAAATTTATTTGATTTGTAATTTTACTACTACTTTGAAAATAATATGGTGACATTTTGTCGTTCACTTTCTCTTCTTGTCTGAGAAAATATATTATATTATTGGCCTTGAGGCAGTAATCATTATAAATGTGAAGTTTTTAGTCGATATCGTTCTTAATGTTATTTTATCGGAGTCTTCAAATTATTTAAAAAAAAATAATTAAATAATCACCAAAAATAAAATATCGTTACTTGTAAAAAAGTATCGCTTTGCAATAGTTTAAGTATTGTCAATTATGTTTTATAGCATTGCAATGCTAGTAGATGTGGTTGTTTTATAGCTTATCGACATTATCGGTGGGAAATAATTGCGTGTCTGACCTTTCGTCACTATGCAAATCCAGCCGCAGTGTGCGGTTCGAATCCCTATAAAGGTCTACACAGACCATCAGGGTCGTGCCATTAGTGTACCGTCAGGGACATCGAAGAAATTGCTAGCCTATGATTTGTCAATACGTCTTCATAAGTGTTCCAGATATGTCTACTTCTAATCTATACTAATATTATAAAGCTGAAGAGTTTGTTAGTTTGTTTGTTTGAACGCGCTAATCTCAGGAACTATTGGTCCGATATGAAAAATTCTTTCAGTGTTAGATAGCCCATTTATCGAGGAAGCCTATATATTATGCCCGTATTCCCTCGGGAACGGGAACCACGGTACATCGGTAATAATGTAATCACGGTAGAGCCGTGATAGCCCCAGTGGATATGACCTCTGTATCCATTCTTCCGGATTCCGGAGGGTGTAGGTTCGAATCTGGCCCGGGGCATGCACCTCCACTTTTCAGTTGTGTGCATTTTAAGAAATTAAATATCACGTGTCTCAAACAGTGAAGGAAAATCTTCGTGAGGAAACCTGCATACCAGAGAATTTTCTTAATTCTCTCGTGTGTGAGGTCTCCCAATTCCCTCCTGGGCCAGCGTGGTGGACTATTGGATTAATCCCTCATTCTGAGAGAAGACTCGAGCTCAGCAGTGAGCCAAATATGGGTTGATAATGATAATGTAATCAAACTATTTCAAATTATTCAAATGTCTGTAACGTTACAATAGGATAGTTGACTCATATCAAATTTAATATAAACAATATTAATTGGAATGAGGGTCTGAAATATGTCTATGTTAATTAATAAAAGTTAAGGGTTTCTTATAAAACTCAAGTTGAAAATTCATGCATTTTTTTAAATAAAGCTGTGCGCCTTAGCCTACAACTAGCCTATAGCCACAAATAGCTATATAGCATTTTGTTTAGGGACTTTCTTTTATCGTGTTTTGTTTAGCTAAAATAACTCTTTAAAATGGGACAAATCCGTATTAAATTATTATCTATTGTATGCGATAGGTATTCACTATTGATGCGATGCCCCGCACGTCAAGCACCACGGGTTGGGAATTTTGAATTTTCAAACTGGCCAACTGACAGCGAAATTAACTATTTTCGATGAACGCTACATTTCCAGGCATCGCGTATAAAGCCGCGGCCCCTACTACGAACTCTCGATACTAGCTAGCAATAGATAGTGCGATATTACTCGAAGGCATATCATGTTTATTAACGCTTCTTCTAAGAGAGTAGATTCCAAATCTGTAGCAGAGTAGCAGGTAAACTTGTCTTTTCAAACGTTCTCGAAAATAAAATATTTGAAATTATTCTCATGAGTAATTAATAAAATATTCTCGCTTTCGTCTTTCTTAGATACCTAAATAACTAGAAGTCTCAACTTGAGGTTAGTGGGCTCTTCTTGGAGCAAGGTCCGTTTGGAACCCTCGTAAATTTTAAGTTTTCGACTGTATCTACTGAAACCTGACGTTTCAAAGTGCTTGTAAACAAAGCCTACTTTTTAATTTTGATCGAAAATTATATGACAAGCATTTAATATCAGTGCAATACTAGAATATTCTAATACTCTCACCCTGCGTCGGTGGTAGGGGTGGGCTGCCCTGTCGGCATTTTACAAAACAATATCTGCCGTCAATCAGCTGACCAAACATGGCGGCCAATCGGCCATCTACTGCTCGCCGCGACCAGAACCGCGCCTATTCATCCCGCTAAATACTCTAATACTGCTGGTCGTACCTCATCTGTTTACTTGTTATGTTCAGCCGTCATTGGGTATTATAAAGCTTTTGTTTTATTGCAAAGGACATTGCTATGTCTACTTGTATCATACTATTCATACCCGATTGCTGAAGGCTGTTTTTAGAGTGTTAGAGTCTTTATCTCATCAGCCGATGCTTCTGCGCTCGCCCAAACCCCCCGGTGTCGCCGTAGTGGTCCCACATGGAGCCATCGGCACTTATTCAACACGAAAAAAAGTATATCTTAAATTTCGCCAAACTAATTTAGTCGATAAATAATTTAATATTTTCAACTGCGTTATGATGTCACATTGGATTCGCCTTAGTTATGGGAAAAATTTACTTTAGCGAAGTAATTTCTTGCTAATTCTAAATAAATATATATGAGTGTATAAAACATGAGACAAAGTCTGAAAATAAAATTTCAATTTAAAATTTTAAATACATTTAGTATTTCAAGTAGTTTACAAGCAATCTTGTTTGTAGCGGCTAGCGACTACTACCGCTTCTAAAGGCAGGATCTGCCAGAGCCTTTCTTCTGTAGCTGTGGTACTCTCTCCACACTAATATTAATATACCAGGCAGACTTTGTAAAAGCGGACTATAATAGAACTAATATTAATTTACTTGAAGAATATAAAAAAAAATTGATGAGTAGAGCCATCTGAACCGAACGTAGAATGTCTGGAGACTTCTAAACTATAGTCAGATTTTCTAAAAGCGAAGTATAAAGGAAAGAATTTTAATTTAAAAAACGGTGGCTTTTTGCTAGTACAATATTTTCACATTTTTTGTGACTAAATAGATAATAGCTTGCAAATAAAACGAGCTAATCCCGTGTATTGGCAGCGTCGTGTCGTACTCCATTAGCCTTTTGACGGACGGTGGCCATTCCTGATTGACTGATGCTATTAATTCGCTCGTGCGCCCGGGACGGTCCAAAACATAGCTTATTTTCATAGCTTAGTTTAGTTAAGCTTTTAGTTGAACCTTGAATGTCGAAATACACATGTTTTGCGTTGTAAACGGGAGTATCTTTTTTTCAAGTTTCAAACTTGGAAATTTGATATTTTCACTTTAATGCGGTTTTAATGCGATAACTTCACGCTTTCTCGTGATATCTTGGCCTTGACTATTAGAAGTTGAAGCCCCCGGAGATCAAATAAAAGGCTGCTTCTGCACTGCTTGACTGTTCTATTTATAAATATTTGTAAAATTTAGTGAACAGCAGATCACTTTTTAAGAAGAGAATAAGAGAAACAGAGAAAAAACATGATGTAACACATGAGTGTCCGAGGGATAACAGTTTGAATAAACAATATCCACAGACAATAGAGGCTTATTACTGGCTTCCATTGTACCATAGACATGTATTTGCTACATTCCAACATTGACAGACAGATGGACAACAAGGTGGTTCCGAATTTTTCTTTACAGGTAAAACACCCTAAAAATTGGTTACTGCAGTATGAAGGGTATTTAAGATTGCCAGCGAAGTTACACGAGCCATGATCGTGGCTCCTATCCGTGAAAGGCCCATAAACAAAAGTTTCTATACTATACTACATTGAATAATTTAGTTAATTATTTACGTTAATACCTTTACCTACCTAAGAAAATAAAATCTTTATCGAGATAAAATTGTATTGGGGTAAAGTCATTGACCTCAATAAAGATTCGAGATACACTCGTAGATTGTTTTTTTATCACAAACAGTATCACTTACCTACCAAATATCAGTAAAATCTGTCAACAGACAAACAAAGTATCCTAAAACATCATCAGATACATAAAACGACCCACCCGAAAACCTTAGCACACTTTATTAGTAATAATTTACAATTTAATGATCGATATCGTGACGTGTAAAGGGCACTATAGTGCGTGTGTGATTCCAATCTGCCAATGTCATCGAAAACCGATCTTGAGCATTGGTTGCATTGATGTTCACACTTACGTTCTTTATACATATGAATATTCATATATTAATTAATTACTAGTGAACGTCTGCGACTTTTTCCGCGAGTAAGTCATCCCCATTTTAACTCCATTACATTTTAACGACAGTCAATTTATCAATTTCCGTGAATATTAACATAAAAAATGGAGGAATTTCATACAAATTTCAACCTCTATTTCAACCCATCATATTTATATGTATGCGAAAAATTGTAACCTGCATTGTTCGCTAAGGTTACATGTATCTCTTTGCCGATATTTATTAAAATTAGGTCAGCGGTTTAGCCTTGAAAAGGTAAAAGAGCGTTTTACTTTCGTATTTTAATTTTGTGTAATGTATATGAGTAAGCGCAATACGTGATGTCGCACTAAAAACTTTTACGCCTGTGTAAAATCTATACTAATATTATAAAGCTGAAGAGTTTATTTGTTTGTTTGGTTGAACGCGCTAATCTCAGAAACTACTGGTCCGATTTTAAAAATTCTTTCAGTGTTAGATAGCCCGTTTATCGAGGCTATTGGCTATATATAATCTCCGTATTCCTACGAAAACGGGAACCACGCGGGTGAAACCACGCGACGTCAGCTAGTACAAAATAAATACAAATTATGAATATTTGGCAAGTAGGTAGCAGAGACAAGCAAATCAAATTCTACGCGTCCGTGTGGCCAGGGCTTTATATTTTTACGACACCACGTCTAATCTTCATTAATTTTTATAATCCTCATTAAGGTTTGACGATCTCGGAAATCGAATCGTGACAGGATTTTTTTTCGAAACACATTTCCTTTAATAACGACCTTTCAGTGATAATGTGGCGCCTTTTATTAATCTTGTTTTAAATATTTATGCTAATAAAATGGCTGCCCGTCCTGCATCAGACGGACAACTAATGTGTTATCCTCATAGTTATTTAAGATAATATTTACTCCAAAATTACCTGTACCTTTTACGTGATCTTCGTTAATAACCTTTTCACCAATGGATACTGAAGTAAATGTATCTTAATCTGTTGTAGTTAGCAATGTTGACGCTTTTGCATTTGACTGTAGCTTATTTAATTCTTGACTTAAACGTAAGCTTTAACCGAACTCGTTTATTGAAAAATTTTGGATGGTGCATTAATTTTCGAGTTTTTACAAGAAGCATTTTATTAGTTTAGTTTATTTAATCGATTTGAATGATCCGGTGCCGTGTAGTAGTCGTGTCGTGACATAGAAATAGACTTTGTACCTAGTTGTATCTGACCGCGCGTAGTTATGTAAATAGTCATAATTTAAAATAATTTAAACGATGATTTGTATCTCCGTTGTTTAACTTTGTTATTAGTTATGTTAATTTTTTTTATTGTAAACGTTAATATTTTGGTATCTATGCTGTGATGGTATATTTTATTGGGTGCTTACGATCGCGATAGCGGCCGGTGCTAAGTGTTATAGGTTCGGTTTCCGGTCGAGGCGATATCGAGTTACAATTAAATCTAACGATAATATTAATAAATATTAATCCTATTAGATCATAGAATTTGATCCGTTTGAATTAATCTGCTTGTTTAATAAATAAAAAGTAATAAATAGCTTTAAGTATGGAAAACTAATGTGTAAAATATTATCGTAAAAGCCACGGGTATTAGGAGCTTTATCTTTGTTCTGTGGTAACGTGGTATAATTATTTTTTTTTTATCCAAAAGCTTTTCAATTGAAATTCCGTTGATTGAGTAGACTTCCATCACAAGACAAGGTTCTAGTCACAATATTACTGTAAAATCACCCGTTACATGAAGATTAAGTGTTACAATTACGCACATAATTAATTTTAAACTTTAAAAAATACGTCTTTCTTAAAACTTCATTCTGTATCGAATCGAATATTATTTATTTTACAAACTGTCTTATTAGGAAATCCACAAAAGTGCCAAAGAATGGGATATCCAATGTGTAAGTATAGCCCATTTTTTTTTTCTAAAGTAGTAAAAAAAATGGTGCTAAATAAAGTCGATAGAAACAAACATGTCTGAACCTTCGGTAGTCGGGGATCAAAGTTAAGTGAAACAAACACGTTACAAACAGCTAGAACAAACAGCTAGTAGAGCATGTTCATAGTCCACCTGCGAGAACAACAGCTACGGCACAGCTGGTGTAGCGAGGGTGACTCAGCGCATTCCGCGCGTCAGTACCGGCGTATTCCACTCCGCTAGATGTTCAGCGGGTGACGAATACTTGATTATAGCGGAATTCTTTGTGATCACTGAGTGATGTATGCCTTGTGTGCTGAATTTGAGGGTCTCGTAAAGGGAGAAAATTAAATAAGGATAATTATATAAGTAATATTGAATAAAAGTAATTGTTATTTTGAGAATGTTTATTATGGATTAATTAATTTTGTTTTTAAGTTCTCCGCGATATACCTATGAATCCAAGCCTTACACAGCCATTGAAAAATAATCTAAATACAATAAATACGTTACGTACATTCCGATCCGACGCCAGAGCATCCTCAGACAAAGTTGTTGACGCTACAAAATAAAAATTACCAAATTGATAATGATCAGATTTTAAAGTCTACGTAATGCTAAAGACGCTACCGTCAAAAGCTATATTGTTATCATCATAGCCCAAAAATAAACAGTTATTATTCTCAAAAACCAGAATGTAGCCAATTTTCGGTGAGAATTTCCGCCTTCACAACCGAGCTTTCACAAGCCATCAAGGCTTCCATCACAAAACATCTGTTGAGAAGCAGTACTTCGCTCTCAAAGCAAACGCCTCCGTCACCGCCGTCAATAGCCGCTGAGTGCGAGGCTCCATACATCACCCCCCTTCACCCTTCACCCCCGTCACCCCCCGGGGCAAACAACATCATTTGTTATACGCATTGAATGTTATTTTTTCGCGTTTGATGAAAGCGCGTGTTAATAAAATCGCACTTCATCCCTTTTTGTCGATCACCGTCACTTAGCCGCGCCGTTTGATACGCTACGGTGGATATGATTTGGGCCGAGTTTTACCGGACTTTTACTATTCTATTTTTTGTATCTATTTTATGAAAGCTTAATCTGTTCTGTTATTATTTTTTATAACTTAATCCAAAAGGCAATTGTGCAACTAATAAACTGGTGGTAATCTAGTCCGGGAGACCTATCAGATAAAATGCGATCAGAGTTTTTAAGAATAATTCTAATTACTCGTATTTCTTTACAAATGTTATATTAAGTGTTAATGCATGCAAATAGAAAAACCAGTTTTATATTTATTGTTTTCACACAACTTTAACAAGGTTGTTCATGCGTTTATTATCAGCTTTTTGAAAAACTATTAATATACTCGTATTCGACAAAAGCAAATGAAGTACGGATGATTTTTTGTTGATATGTTCCATGTTTTGTCTTTTATAGTTTATTAAAAACTATGGGTTTTGTGGTACTTAAATAAATAAAATTTAACATTCATAGTAGTAATAAAATTTAATAATTTCTATACCATATTCCAGTGTTAATAATTTTATATTTTTTTATTTAAATGTTATCTGACAAGGAAGTTGTAAAGGTTATGGCAACATGCACCGAGTTGTTCTAACCTTTTTCTATGATACGTGTCAATTAGGAGTTGTGTAATTGTTAGGTATGCTGTTACACAGATTACAATCACAATTGCAAAGTTCAAATGGCGTACATTATAAATCGATCATTATAAATCAAGCGAGCGGGTACAAGATCATTGCGCGCACGATGGTAATTAACAGTACACGATTATGGATATTCAGTTAATCAATAAAATAATCATAAATATTCATATATAACAGCGTAGTGTATTTTTAAATTGACAGTTTGAGATGATGTTGTGGTCTTTAGTTTGAAGTTAGCGTATTGAGAAAGTTATTGCGCATGTAATCTAAATACGAACCATATTATGCATTTTAAAAGTTTAAATTAAAATAAATTACTTAATATAAAGTCGAAAGTTGATAGAAATTATTTTCTGTTGTGCTTTGTAAGACTTTATCTACTACTAGAAAAACCCTGCCATTTGATCCGCTTCCAAGGCAATACGGGGATAAAATATAGCCTATTTTACGAATTAGGTAGGTGTTATGATGTCGCTTTTTAATATCTAAACAGATCGTACAACAAAAAATCATATCCTTTATCTTTAAAATAAGATTATAGTTTAGATTTTTATTATCCATGTTAATAATAACGACAGGGTCCGTTGGCTAGATATGTTCTTTCAGTTATATCTACATAATATAGTTATTCTTCTTCTTTAGCCCTTGATGATCAATAGCTGTATAGTTAAACAACTGGACCAACGAGGCAATTATCGTTGCTATATTTAGGACGTTTCCCCGCTGTACAATGAAGCTGGCCACCCTAACGTTCAACAGGGTGCTCCAGTATCGCAAGTCACGCGTCGACGGCAGCCCCTCACAGCGCGCTGTGCTGTTGACTCGCGCACTTAGACGCATCCAGGGCTTTGTTGTCATTCTATCTTTCTATTGGTGAATTATGCACTGTTCATTTTTCTCTTTATATGACTACTAGCTGAAGCCGCGCGGTTTCACCCGTGTGGTTCTTGTTCTTGTAGAAGCACGGAGATAATTTATAGCCTATAGTCTTCCTCGATAAATGAGCTATCTAACACTGAAAGAATTTTTTAAATCGAACCAGTAGTTTCTGAGATTAGCGCGTTCAAGCAAACTAACAAACTCTTCAGCTTTTTAACATTAGTATAGATTGTGCCCATGCCTCGGAGAGCACGTTAAACTGTCGGTTTCGGTCATTACGAGTTATCATTAACATGTGATAATTGTTGTTAAAGAACTTAACGTTAACCTGCATTGGAGCAGCATGGTGGTTTTAAGCTTTATATCTTTTTCTCTGCTTAGGATGAAGGCCTGGCTCTGTAGTAGGCTGTTGATGATGATTTCGTTTCAATCTTTATTTGGTGTTTTCTAACTCCGAGCGTGCAAAAAATATTTTTATTCTAATGCTAGTCATTGACGGTAAATTATTCTCAAGTAAAGTCAAGTAGCTTCTATCCTTTTCATAAAACCCACTCACTAGTCTTTGCTCCAAAAATTCGAATCCGGTAAAATTAAAATTAAAGTTAAAATGCACACAACTGAAAAGTTGGAGGTGCATGTCCCCGGCACCTCCAACTTTTCAGTTGTGTGCATTTTAAGAAATTAAATATCACGTGTCTCAATCGGTGAAGGAAAACATCGTATGGAAACCTGCACACCAGAGAATTATCTTAATTCTCTGCGTGTGTGAAGTCTGCCAATCCGCATTGGGCCAGCGTGGTAGCCTATTGTCCTTACCCCTCTCATTCTGAGAGGAGACTCGAGCTCAGCAGTGAGAATATGGGTTGATGACGACTGTGTTTTTGTGTGTTTTTATGTTTGCTTTTACGCATTTGTAAAAATGGAAAAACGCGAGTGTAAAACCGATATCATTGTTATACAGTTATACTCGTGTTGTAAGAACAATTGAAACAAGTATAATGATGACAAAAAATAAGCGAACAGTTATTAACACAATTAGTAGTGATTAAACATGATTTGCTTTATTAAATGATTTGCTGATTGAAAATTAAATGTTAAGTCTGTAACAAAAGGCAAGGCTTTTTTCTCTTGTAACATGATAACCAACTATAAGTAATAGTTTGTATTTATTATGTATTAACTAAGATTAACGTCATACTTAGTACAGATAGGAACCAGATTGTCATATGTAGATCCCCTTTTTCTTATCCCACTTAATTGGGGCCGTAAAAATATGTCAATCTTCTCCATTCGTCTATATTACTCGACAACTCATCATTCACTCCCTTTATACACAAGTCCTCTTTCACACACTCCAGCCATCTCTTATTTGGTCTTCCTCTCCTCTTAAGCCCTTCCACTTGTACATTCAACATTTTTCTAATAATATGACTTTCCTCTCTACGCTTTCCTTCCATACCAAGCTAACCTTCTACTCCTCAATTTTCCTGTCACTGGCGCCACTTTCAGACTTCCTCTTATACATAATATATTCATTCCTTATTTATTTATAATAGGTACCTTTTTACAAAATAAAATAATTGAAGAAAAAGTGATACCTTACAAAAAAAACATAAATAAAATAATAAATACAAATAGAATGCAATACAAGCCCTACATGGTAGTAGCAACCACTGACTTCATATTACAAAAACATGAGGGCAACTGCAGGTGAAGTATAATTATAACAAACATAGTTCAAATATCTATTTGAAGTACAATGTTAGGAATACCCCATAAATCATTTAAAATGCTTAAGTGGTGCGTTCGTTATAAGTCTCGAAAATTAAATTCAACAAGCGGTCTCCACGACTACGTTTACGTGTATTTCCGAAATATACGATAGATTTTTTCAGGATAAATGAAGCCTATATTGTGTTAATTTAGGGTATAATCTATCTGCATTTACAATTTCAACCAAAATTAATTTCCTTCAGTAGTTGCGGCTTTTTTATTTTTTTATTCTTTACAAGTTAGCCCTTGACTGCAATCTCACCTGATGGTAAGTGATGATGCAATCTAAGATGGAAACAGGCTAATTTGTTACGAGGAGGATGAAAATCCACACTCCTTTCGGTTTCTACACGACATCGTACCGGAACGCTAAATCGCTTGGCGGTACGTCTTTGTCGGCTTGAAGGAGTAACAAAGAATGCAGTTTCGATATTTGCAATTATTCATTTGAAAACTTATTGCTATGTTTATACATCCTTGTGTTTCTATCTAAAGGGTACAACCGCTTTCGACTTAAGACCAAGTGGACTATCTGCTTACGTCTATTATATCTTAAAAATAAGTAGAAAAGCTATCGTGCGGTAGATTCGTTTGTAGAGGTTCTCGATTTCGGTTATTGGCGTGACCGCACGGGGTCGTGTAATTAAACACGGCTATCATCACGCCATCATCACGCTATCAGCGCTATCACGCCACGGACGCAGGGATGTCCTGCCACAAAAGTGCGCGGTCACGGCGCGTCGATCATTCTAATTCCTTTGAGTCGACAGCGCTTGTCCGTGGTTTGGGATGCCAAACACCGATGGTTTGTTCCACTTGTGTGTTTACAGTTGCATTCTGTGTTACCTGTGCATTATTATTTTTACCCTGATATGATTAATCATATCCTTACTAATATTAGAGATGCTAATATGTTTGTTTGTTACGCTTCCACGTCTAAATCACTTAAACAATTTTTTTTTCACGAATGAAATCATCAGTCAGTCAACAAAATCATTTAGTGACATGTGCTAAATTTTAGGCAAGGCATAGGCAGGCAGTGCTCTACTCGTGCCAATAATTGCAACGCTCCATCCTAGTACTTTGACTCATGCTCGGCGATGGGCAGAACGAGCGTCATGAAATGCGGCAGGACGAGTAACGTGGCCACCAGACGTTTTTGCTTACTTCCCTCGCTACTTCCCACACCATTCGTGCAGTGTCTGGCGGGCGGGTTAGACTACATCGCACTTGAAAATGTAAAACACTAGTAAGCGTATGGGATATGCTAGGAGGAGCAAGTAACACTGCCGGGCCGCAGCGGAGCGTACCGCGCGCAATGACAGCGCGCCGACAAAGCGGCCGCCAGCACACAGAGCGATCACTTCTAATTGTGTGATTTGATACGAAAACGCTTTGTTAGCCGCAAACGAAATCTCTATCGTAATCGATAGATACAACAAATTTATCTTTTGTGTGCGTCCGGTAGGGTTGACACCTAGTGTTTGTTGAACAAATTGCCTTTATTGGAGCTCGTGGTCTAAAACTAAAGAAAATAATTTACTGATACCCCGATCAACATCTTTTGTTCAGTAGAAGTAGCATACCTATAATCATCCGGCTACAATTTCTAAATCATTAAATAAAAATCAAGGGAACAAATTTCTGAAAAATTGGCTACGGTTTGTAAAATTTTAAATTTATATTGAACTTTTGACTATATCTGAGTTCTAACACACACAACAAACAACATACAAAAAGCTTTTATAAAACAAAAAAAGTATTAATAAGATGATTAGCTTACAATGTTTATATCTATTCGAATTAAATCAACACTTAAAACTTAAAAACTAAGCTATGAGTAATTTATAGGCAGCTTAGTGTCACAAAAGTTCACAACAAACATAGCCATTCGATTCGTAGGTACATAAAATATATCTGAGATTCACATTCGTGCCAGCCCTACTGCGGCTAGTCCGTTTCACGATTTTAGGAGGGCCTAATTAAATAGAACGGCAACAAACGGTTCTTTCGATGATTTTACGTTACTCGATAAGTTATTGACTTTTGTCCATTGTACGTTGTACGCCACTCGATTGTTTCTGACGATTGCCGGTGCGTCGTGCTTTGATAACGATTTTCAATTCGTGATTTTGTCCGGTTTGTTTGATTCCGCTCCTACGAATCAGCGGTATCGCTGTCACTGGCCTGATTGGTACTGTTATGCTAATTACGGCCTGCTACAGGGACAGGTCTCCTCTCTCTAGAAATTTTCCCTGTGTTTTTCCAACACTATCTATCACTATCAGCCGATGCACGTCCACCGCAGGACATAGGCCTTTTGTGGGGACTTTTAAACATCGCGATACTGAGCCACGTGCATCCAGCGAATCCCCGCGACTCGCTTGATGTTATTACATTGCAACCTATTTACACAAAATCTTAGTCTGACGAATGTATTAGCCATGCCTGATAATCGAGAGGGCCTAAACTGCAGTGGTATTCTGTGTGTTAATTGCTCATTAGCGGATGCCTGCTTCGCTTACGAGAAAAACGATGTAAGCTTTCATGAACGATGTGACCGTTTTAGAAGGAAGTGTACGGACGTTTTTGTATATATTTACAAAACAGGATTATTCAATTATGCATGTTTTTGTTACAAAAAGGTACCTGTATGATCTTCAAGGAATTAGATAGCGTTGTTATTGAAGCTCCCAGATACTTTGCCTGAGTTTTCCCGACATTTGTAACAAGCTATTATTAATATATTGAAAAAATTAGTTGGCCAACCACACTAGCGCAGATATAAATATTGGAGAGGTACCGGCTTCGATTCCCAGCTGACATCCACTTAGCCTACCTATGTTAGGCCACATAACTCAAACACACCTGACAGAAGCTAAAAAAATATAGTTTTTAAGTCAATATAAATCAAAAACATATTATAAAACATTAAAACTATTAAACTTTAGTATAAGCATATTAAAATAATTACACCAGTGTCTACGTTTGCAATAATTTACGTCTGTTTGAAGTAAAAATTAATTTTATGTTTTATTACCTACATATCATTCCAGATACATAAAAATTAATCAAGTGTTCATAAATTATAAGGTCCTTGGCCGAAAATCGAATTAAGGAAAAAGCGAGTGTTACTGGCGACTCAAAATAATATGAGCTTCTATGTCAGACGATATCATTGATCCCTTTTTAGAATCAATTCGACTCGTATGTTACATACATATGAGTCGAATTGATTGTTTGTATGTAATCTACTTGTATGTATGTATGTTGTGGACTCTTCTCGGACCAAGGAACTTTTGGAACCCTAGTAACTTTAATTTTAAGTTTTCGGATTTTTTTTTAATTTTAAGGCTTTGAATTTTTTTGGACTTTATCAGAATTGCACAGATTTTAGTCTATACCAGCGTCAGACTCTTATAGGATTACCCAAAAAATATTTGGTCTAAGGCTACACCAACATAGGCAACAGTGCAAGTTGCATGATAATTGGTTCAGTAGTTTTTAACATTTACCTACAGTTAAATTCGTTTTTTTTTTGTACTTGTTTAATTTTTTTTATATTTTCTGTTGAGGTTTTCTATACAATAGAGTCCGCTAACTTTGGTTGGTAAAGCGTGGTGTTGAAAGATCTCTCTTGAAAGGAGAGAGGCTTGATCTTAAATTGACCATAAAAAGCCTGATGATGATCAGTACAAACTGTAAACCCTTTTTGAAATGTAAGCCACGGCCAAATTATAAAGTTACGACTGATCTTAATACATCTTAATGATTGAGTCGTTCAAATTAACGGAAAAATAACTGTTGTCGGCGATTTTATTGCCATGTCCTTCACTTTTATGTTGAAAGCAATGCACTTTCGACCTTATCGCTATGGACATTGGGGGTACATGTAAATTATGGAGGCCATAAAAGTTTGCTTTCTCTCTCCTTTCTTGTAAGTCGTAAATCGCATGACTGGCGCCGGCGATTAAGCAACTGCTAAACCGCCAAATATGCTTATGTTTGCCCACATTGGTATACGTTTTAATTTGACTTCCTTTCAGTAGCTTACGATAATAATTATTAAAAGACGTATAAGTAGAGTGTTGTGATGAAACAGCGGTAATTTAGATCGATGATTAACACACTTCTAACTTGGACAACCGTCTAAGTTGGAAGTACGTTAATTATTATCATCATCATATCAGCCGATGGACGTCCACTGCAGGACATCGGCCATTTAGGGACTTCCAAACATCACGATACTGAGCCACCTGCATCCAACGAATCCCTGCGACTCGCTTGATGTCGTCAGTCCACCTGCTGGTGGATCAACACTGCGCTTTCTAACTACCACTACAGAGCTTTCTTCCTTATCGGAGAAGGGATGTAGAGTTTAGTCCCACCATTCTGCTTTAATACAGGTTGATTGGGTTAGGGTATAATGTTAATTTGTTATTAATTGGTTATAGACCAACGGCTTAACGAGCTCTCCAAAGCATGGGTCTAACACTAGTTCAGTATTCACAGTCCGATCCAGGATTGAACCCAGGACCTCGTGGTTCGAAACCGCATTATCTAACCACAGAACCAAAGCGGCAGTTGGTGTGTTAAAGTGTAAGTTAAAGTGAAGCTTTCATTATCAGGCCTTTTAATGTGGTCCATCTATATTTATTGAACACCTAGACCTTATAAATATTGAGTAGTATTGTATTGGACTAATGAAAGTTTTTCTTTTCAGATACGCCGGGATGTTGTGAAGCTGGAGGTAGCACCGTAAGTAATCATGCAATACTGAAACATTAGTGTAAAAATTATGGCATTTTTCGTAAAAAAACGGTAATGTGGGAAGCTAAATAGCCTATCATCGCTAGATATTCAACATTAAGCTGGAAAACTCACGTGATACGATCCAAACTGCGAAGCGACTGCGCGACGCGCAGCTGCTAATCGTGCCGCGTTTTAAGAACCAGCTCATGACTAAGGGCCCTGTATGATTACTACTGCTAGTCGGGCATACTCTGACCCAATATCACGTGAGTTTTAGCCATGTTTCATAATCAATTAATATGAATAACAATCGCGTTAGTTTAAATTCTAAAATTAAGCTGGAAGTTTGTCAGTCCAGGCTTCTACCATACGTACGAATAAGTACAACTATGTAGTATGGGAGATAGCAAGTAACAAACAAGCATCAATAACATCACGGTTAAAGAGCTGGACTCTACTCTGAAAGGTCATAGGTTCAATCTCTTCCACACTTGTACCACAGTCTTGTCTTACAGATATAAAGAGTGAGTCTCAGGAAAGCCCTCAACGTCGCTTGCGTGGAACGGATATTTTTAAACAAACTGTCCTCTTGAAGCACTCTCATCATTATCAACCGGACCAGATTCGAACCTACGCCCTCCGGAATCGGAGGCAGAGGTCATATCCTCTGGGCTATCACGTCTCTGGCACTCTATCTACTGTTAATGTGAGCCGTGATAGTCCAGTGGATATGACTGAGGCCTTCGATTCGGAGGACGTAGGTTCGAATCCGGTCCGGGGAATGCACCTCCAACTTTTTATTTATGTGCATTTTAAAAAATTAAACATCACTTGTCTCAAAACGGAAAAGGAAAAACATCGTGAAGAAACCTACATACCAGAGAATTCTCTTAATTCTGTGTGTGTGGAGTCTGCCAATCCGCATTGGGCCAGCGTGGTGGACTATTGCCCTAATCCCTCTCATTCTGAGTGGAGACTCGCGCTCAACAGTGAGCCGAATATGAGTTAAACCCTGTTTCACAATTTGAATGATCTAACTTAGTACAGACAGCGGTAAGCAATATTTTTACCATAACGTCGTAGTTTTGATTAACAATTTCATAATCGCCCGCCATGTCACTCAGTCAGTGTGCGGTGGGCACACTTGTCACTCTCTGACACTGACGTGACGCGACGTGTACACTTGCGGGCCCGAAGTGGTAACGTCAGATGTGTTCTGGGAACGTACTGCGCGGAAATAGAACTAATGTCCTTGCTAATGATCGTCTGAGCTTTGTGCTCGAGTTTCAAGGAACCAATCAAGAGTTGCAGGGCCCTAGCCATGTTACATATAGATTTTATCTTTCTACAAACGCTAACGGTTCGAAAATTTAAAATTGTTTTATAAATGACATAGTAGGTAATGTCCACTAATTTATTTGTTTCCATTTCCATGTATTTTTAATTTTTGAAGCGTTAGCGATTGTAGAAAGAAGGTGGTGGTAGTCCTTTGTAAGGAGGTAGGCTTGCACTTCATATGTGCAAAAATTCACTACCTGGCCTGATGGAATGACCTGATTGGAACCCTCGTAACTTTAATTTTAATTTATTTTTCGAATAATTATTATCACCATTATCTTAAGTTTAATATTATTACCTGACGTTTCGAAAGAGCTTGTAAACTAAGCCTATTTGAAATAAATGAATTTTGACTTTTGACTTTGACTTTAATGACTCATTACAGAGCTATATTAGACATAGAATTTTTCATTTCGTACAATTTGTACGTATAGTGCCTACCCATGTTGAAGACCTTGTGCACGCCACTCAACGAAGTCGTAGATATTCGCTTTCATGTACACAGGCACATGAAGGAAATGGTTGCCGGATAAATTGCAGAATTTAACCCTCTACCATTTATTTCACACCGGAACATAGTAACACCACAGTCTATTCCTATACATAATATGTGACTTTACACACTGTGGTAACACTTGACGGTAGAATATGTATGGCAGTAGCACTTCCCCGGACGAGCTGCCTCAAACTAACCGGCCGTCACCGTTACGCGTGTTTTCGTTAACGACGTTTATGTACGTCAAAAATACCCCGCAAGCACCCAGGAAACGTTCAAGAGATTCGCAACAATAAATCAAACGCGATTTACCGTCGCATCGGACGAGTCGCTCACGACACGGCGCCGACCCGACACGGTTTACGACTGTACCGAGAAACGACTGGACGAAACACAGCATAAATCATACTACCATAAGAGGCCGTGGTCGATACTGGCGATCCATTGCAACAAATACATAATAATATTATAAAGTCTGTAAAAATAATAAGACTGTTAGTCAGTAGATAAGTGAAAGGAGATGGTCCATTGCAGGTCCATTCTTGTACCCCGTATCATTAAAATTTAAAAAATACAAGAATTTTATTAAAATTTATTAAAGTGAACAAATCTAACTAAATAAAAAGAAATAAATAAAATAAAAACCCAAGTTTTTGAGTTATATCAAGATGGCGCCCATAGAACAACTATGACATGACAATTGACAGCAAACGTCAAATCGATTATTGCATTGTAAACGTCATCTACCCGCCATTATTACCCCTATTATTGTTGCATTTCTTGGGAGATAATGAATATTATTTCTGAAGAAAAGTAAATTCGTAGATTTGTATAATCAAAAATAGTTAAAAAAAATCTTTTCTTTTATTTCCGCTAGGGTACAATGACTGATCCTGGGCTCCATACAATTTTGGACCATCTCCTTTCCACTTGAAATTTGGAACTGATTATCTGGCAATCCATTCATAATAAGCGTCTTAAATGAGAAACGAGAAATGGTGCGACTAAATTTCACTAAATTTTGCATTTTGTAGAAATAGAAAAATCAATGTAATTTAAAACCTAAGTAACATATTTTGCGTTCTTTTAATATGTCTTGATGTCGTGCCATTTACAGGTCATCCAAAATGTAATCAATAAGAATAGCGGACTCTTTGCAGGTAGGTATCAGGTTACCCAGGTGGTCATTATGGCACTATTTTTTTTTTAATAATTCATGTTCATGCCTTGTTAGGTTGATTCAGTAAGAATTAGAACATTTTTACTTGCTGTACTTGGTTTTTTAAGTCTTCCAAGAGGTTCCACCATCAGCTCTCTGACTATCAATTTAATCTGCGCTAAGACAATTGGTGTCACTCTTGCCGCCATCATTCACGTCACATCGAGACTTATGCGCGAAACCTTAGAGTTTCTTTTAAGCCTGTGTTTAAATGTTACTTAGGGAATGGTTGAGTGACGCTAGGGTTGATCAAAATTGTAAACCTAGCCTTTTTCAAAATTTAAGCTAACCTATGAAAGTATTTTTTTTTTAATTTTTCAAAAAAATATTCAAGGGAACCCCAGTAGGATCGCCAAAAAATCTAAAAAAATCGAATTTAATATTTCTGTTGAGGTTTCATTAATTGATTAGGATTTAAAATCGCTTAGAGAATCCATCCCATTAATTTTAGGCGTTACGAAGTTAACTCGGTCTTTGTTGACTGTTGCTAGTTGAGTTACTTAGATGAATGCTAATAATTTTGATTTTCTGCCAATTTAGTTTTTTTGAGCATATTCTTATTACGCATGCTAATACTTAGTTTAACTTATTCACTTGTAATGTATTTCATTTATTTTTGTATTTTTGTGTGCAATAAAGTAATTCTTCTGCTTAATCATATTGCACGTTCTACAACCTAAATAAAACGTTTGACGGATTTTAACTTATGATACGTTAAAACTTTCACTCTACAATGAGTATAGCAATTAACGTTCCTATTTGTACGAGTATGTCCACGTATGATTTTAAATTATCGTACGTTTATATTGTCGATATAATATATTCAGACAAAAAATTGTGAACTCGACTGTTTACAATTGAATGAGTCATTTTTGTCAGTTTATAAACTTCAGTTTGTCTCCGCAAGTGACAACCCTATCGCGAGCGAGCGCATGAATCAAATGAGACATCGCATTGCGAGTCTTGAGTTTGAATTAATGTCTAATACGGCACGGCGAGTAATTGTCGGTTGACTTTTATACCGTTGGTAATACCGCCGGTAAATCAGCCAACGAATGGTACAAATAGCCGAGTGCCAGTCGATAACGGCGAGGACAAAGCAGGTGGTCGACTGCGTCTGAACCTGTTGACTGAAATACCGTGGTAACCTAATGCTTAGTAAAGGTTTTAGTTAGTTGATAAGTAGTAATTGAACTGTTTTAGAATGATCGAAGGTCTTCAGAATATATTTACTAACTACTAGGAATGTTTTAGAGTACTTATATTAATTATAATTTTCATTCTTATGAGAATTAGCAGTAACTTCGATCTCACAAGCTGGCGTATTCACTAGTTTGGTTAACAACCTATTAAAATAAAAATCAAATCAACTGAGAAATGTCATTTATCTCCTGTATGATATCCACGAAGTGTTGTCAGTACCTAGGCACCGGGTGACATTTGTTACATAGAATCTCAATTACGTATATGTCAACTAACATGATACGTTCATCATTATCAACCCATATTCAGCTCACTGCTGAGCTCGAGACTCCTATCAGAATGCGAGCTCCGGTCCGAATTCGAACCCACAACCTCCGGAATCGGAGGCAGAGGTCATATCCACTGGGCTATCACGGCTTTTTTTTAATCTTACTTACATTTTATATAATTTCGTTTTTGATTAAACGATCGCAGGCTTTGCAAAATTTCATTATAATTGAATTTTAAGAAATTAAATATCACGTATCTCAAACGGTTAAGGAAAACCATCCGCATTTGGCCAGCGTGGTGGACTAAGGCCTCCCACTCATTCTGTGAGGAGACTCGAGCTCAGCAGTGAGCCGAATATGGGTTGATGTGTCTTTCGTGTTAGAAGTATCGTCTATCGATCAGTCTGAAAGAATATCTTATTTATCAAAATGCTAAACAAATATAGCTTGTCGCCTTGTCTGCTCCGATTATTCAGACGTCCGAGTGGTTTGACCTTCATTCGGCGTCGCGTATTGATTCGCTCTAAAATTGACAACCCCCGAAAATATAAGTTATTTTAAATAGCTTTTATTTAACTTGGCGGGTTTTGTTTCAGATTTTTTGCGACAAATATCGTTTAGTGTTCACGATACGACAAAGATATATCTTTGCAGATGTAGACCTTCTGTATGTTTGAATACAAAGTATGTAATTTTTTAAAGTAGAGTTCTATACTTGCAGGTAACAGTGTATGTAATATAATATTTAAATTTTTAATTCATCAAACCAAGTTTGCTTAATTTACCGCAATGGTTGACATCATATACATGGTGTTGCGAAGTGTTTTCCATAACTGCAAGGTGTTCACAAGTCCACTTATAAGAGCTGAACAGCATAGCAAATTTTTTTAACAAAAAAAAACTTTTTATTTTTTTATACAAAATACGTAATTCAAATAATTCCTATTATCCATGTAACAGAAGCCTTTGTCTATACTTGCATTTTAAAACACGTAAACGTGGTGGTAAGACTGTCGATATCGACGAGATATTGCAACTGGCACTCAGCACTTCACTAGTAAGCCACTTCATGATATTTATCAATGAATAAGTTTAGCTAGGTCATAATATAATGATGGGATAAGGGACACAATTTAAGATCTATTTATAAGACATATTTTTTACTCCGAAAATATTAATTTTTGAACACATTAAATAATAATTTTTGAACATATTAAAGAGTATACCATAGAGTTATGGGAAATACTCCCGAGCACTCTGTATATTCAGTTTTCATTAGAAAGCCTTTCATTTTTTAAATAAAGAAACACATACCTAATCAAACATAAATATTAATAACACAACTTACCGTTCTAAGAAGTTGTTTAAAGAAATAAAGCCTTACACTCCAACATAAGACAATCGGAATTCAAAGGAAAATCAATTTTCAAAACCAAATGGAAATTCCAAATCGGGTCAATCTTTTCAATTCGCAGTTCAAGTCCATTTGATTTGAAGAAGGAGAGATAGGATAGAGATAGTACCTATCACTTCCCATCACAACAAAGAAATCGTTAATCGCCGATGGATATACGCAGATTGGGCCCATTGTCCGCCGGCTTTGTCCGCGAAAATCGGAAAACTCATTATAAAAGCTGACGCTTTTTGATTTGGACGTCATTTGTATTTGAATATAATGGGAACTTACTATAGGATGCCTTTAAGAATTCAATTGTAGATAAGTAATTTCGCTGTGATTTGGAAGATACTCGTACAATGTTTAAGATATTGCTCTGAGTGCCTAGTGGCAGTTTTCAATGATTTCATACTTTGACTATCGCGTAATCGTTAACGTGAATTTCTAAGGAATTGAAACTGTTGTGCAGTAGTGCCACAAGATGGCGCTGTTTCAATCCTTAAAAATTTGGGTTGCGTTGACGCGATAGTCAAAGTATGGAAACATTGAAAACTGCCACTAGGCACTCTGTTCGTTGTTGTGTGAGAAATTGTGGCTTGGAATGTAATACCCGATCACTCCTGACTATAATATTGTAGATTTTTTCCAACTAGATTAAATAGCTGCAACGTACGTAGTTTCGTTAAAGGTATTAGATCAATGAAAGTTATTGTCGCCCAGACTTACATCTTTTTAGTGCTTGCATACTTACGATAGATTCTTCACACTTCCCACATTTCTAAGCGTCTTGCAGACTGATGATAAACTTGATCGTGTGTGACTGGCCTAAAGCCGCCGTCGTCTGTGTGCAGCCTTACACGTCGCAGTGCGCGGTGCACGCGACGGCAGTGCAAGTATTCGCAATAAAGCGTCACGGATACGACGCGTTATTAGACTCGAGTGACGTCATGACACTGACGCGGTATTAAATCTGCATCTCGGGCGACGGTGTTATGTCTTTGTTTACTTTTTACTAGCTTTTTCAAATTCAAAAGTCCAAATTTACATTATCTTAGAGTGTAGACTCTACAGGTACATTTGACATGTCAATATTTATATGTTTACTTTTTAATGGATATTTTTATCTTAATCGTACGTTGCATGTAAAATCGTTCAGAGAGACCAAAACAGATAGAAGCTTGGTATTCATTTCCAAAACTGTTCTTGAAAAGAGCTACTTGGCAGGAAAGCATCCGGTCCTCAAAGGTAATATGTTTGGACTCGACTATCTACATTTAGAACGAGATGTGGAAAACCAATAAACTTTTTACATATTGACCATCAAACTTCCGTGATGATGACTGAGATCGTTCACCCAATGTTGAGTGGACAACCATCCCTTACTCATGACCGAGATTCTCCTTTCCCTTCCAAGCAAGCTTGCTTGGTGAAAACTCTAGTGCTAGGAGTGTGTGATACAGTCTTACAGTCCTGTCTTACAGTCGGAGGTCGAACCTTTCTGAGTTGAGTCCAGCTACATAACGAAACGGTTGAAGCTGATTATTCATAAAGTTATCACAAAAATGTATAAAAGAAAATATCTTGTTAAAAATATTAATAACAACACTTATATTTGCAATTTTCGTGTACGGAATCCTAAAAAGGAATGAATCAGTGAAAGTAAATCATCCGCAGACACGAATCGCATCGGACAAAGATCAGCGGAGCATGGTTTACGACTCTTAATTACTGAGCTCCAAATGATTGAATCCATGATTCAATTTCATTGTGACAGCTGGAATATATGTGTTTATGTCTCACTACCGCGCCGTGCCTGGCCCGGCGGGATGCAGTCTTTATTGAGGTGTATGTACTCGGCCGATCTTATTTTGGTTTTGGTTGGTTCATATTTCATGTACCCAGTACCAAATTAATTCGATTATTATGTTCCCAGACGTAAAAAAGAGAGATGTTATTGTTTTTACGATTGCCTGTCTGTACATCTATGTATTTGTGTCTGTCTGAATGGACAGATTAAGATGATGAAATCTTCATGTGTAGCATCCCATACCTGGATAGTTGTAGTGATGCTTAAACACTCGTTAGTTTAAGTGATTCATTAACATATATTTTTTTTTGATGGTGTATGTTTCGAAGCCTCCGTAATGGAACCTCGGCGACGTTAACGTCACCAGGGCACGCTCAGAAGCATCGTCTGATGGGGCTGAAAAAGAAGCATAAGAGATAAACGGAACGACTCTAAGGACGTCTCCTCTGAGACTTAACATATTGTGATAGTGATGTGGTAGTGATTGTTCCAGAGTCCAACATAATTACCCTAAGCCTCTCAAAGAATTATGACGGGACGAGGTGGTCTATGCTTTAAATCCTCTCTCCTATAAAGAGAAATGCCTGCCAATGCAATGGGGTTTAAAATATAAGATGACAAGATAAAGACCTGTGTATTAGAATACATTTTTTGTTAAACATCTATGTGCGACGATGACAGCAAATGTTGAGACTCATCACTTACCATCAAATCAGATCGAGATCGACTTACTTCCACAATGACAGCCGCTTGATTTTTTCAATGACGCTCGTATCGCGAGGCTCGTGGGCGCGTCACTCGTCTGACAACGGAACAATGACGCCGCGTCATTATCGCGTCATCTCGGTAACACTTCAACGAGCTGACCGATTTGGTTCCAGATAACTTTGTACCGGTTCACAATCGTAGTCTTTACACGTTCATTACTTGTAATTTTAACCGTTTGTCGACTATACGAGGTAAAGATTTATCGCAGTTTCTTCATCATCATCATTTTCAAATGGACGTCCACTGCTGGACACATGCGTAAGGACTTCCAGACAACAACAAGTTACAAGTTAGCCCTTGACTACAATCTCACTTCATCATATCAGCCGACGTCCACTGCAGGTCCGCTTTTG
The DNA here is from genome assembly GCF_947172395.1 of Bicyclus anynana. Classification (NCBI taxonomy): domain Eukaryota; kingdom Metazoa; phylum Arthropoda; class Insecta; order Lepidoptera; family Nymphalidae; genus Bicyclus; species Bicyclus anynana. The sequence continues at coordinate 18,426,597 of NC_069087.1, read as the reverse complement.
TAGGAACTTCCAAACATTCCAACACCTTGGGACCCCAACGTCCATCGGCTTCGCTTCGCAGCTTCGCGACTCGTTGAGCTATGTCGGTGACAATCTCACTTAGTGGTAAGTTAGTGATGGTGCAATCTGAGATGAAAGCGGGCTAACCTCCCTAAAGTAGGAGTATGAAAATCCACACCCCCTTGAGTTTTTAAACGATAACGTACCGTAACGCTAAATCGCTTGGCGGTAGAGTGGTAACTACCCACGGCCTAAAGCCTCCCACCAGCCAGACCTGGACCAATTAAGAAAACCTCAATCGGCTCAGCCGGGGATCGACCAGGACCTCCGTCTTGTACTCTTTCCTGATTCAATCACGCAAACATTCCCCTAGTATAGCTCATTTATTCGCCTGTGGAGTGACTCTAAACCTTCTTATAAGGCCCGTAGTTTGTTATCATACAGTTTACATAGGCTGTATTATACGCGGGATTTTAAAATATCCTAATCAAAAATAATTATCCGCATGAAATGATGTTGAGTTAATGCTAAATATCAAATACAATGTAAAAATATCATTGTTCATCTCTAACACAGACAGACAGGCTGACGTGGTGGAGGATTTTGTTTTGTAATAAGTATTGATTGAAGAAATAAGTATAGATTGGTACACCTATAGTTTACTCGTGTCATATTAAAGAGGGCGGATAATTGGGCCTCTGAGTATATATAAGTTAATTGACTAATTAGGTGTGGGTTCGAATCCGGTCGGGGGCATGCACCTCCAACATTTTCAGTTGTGTGCATTTTAAGAAATTAAATATCACGTGTCTCAAGCGGTGAAGGAAAAACATCTCTCTCTCGACTCGAGCTCAGCAGAATATGAGCCGAATATGGGTTGATAATGATGGATTGACTAACTTTGACGTACCTATTTTAGTCGATTTAAACGAAATTGAAATTCTAAGTAACAAATGTCACCCGATGCCTTCTGACAACCTTTTGTGGATATCATAAAATGGGTAGATATCTCTCAGTTGATTCGATGTTATATTTAATAGGTTGTTAATTGGTGAATAGGCTAGCAGATCTTAAGTGGAAAACCATCGATACTAACAAAGTTAATTTAAGATAACTCGATTACCATTGGGAAGTTTACACAAATGGAATTATTGTTCACTAATAATTTCAACATATGATAGCGTTTCAGCTGCACTTCTTGCATTCGCCGGTGGTCCCATTAGCATCCGCACGCGATCGCCAGAGCATAGGAAATTTGTTATTGCGGACTTAGCGACTTGTTTGTAACTTTACAATGTTTTTTTACACTGTGACATCTGCCTTTTGGTTGTGTTATTTTAATAAGCTTTGCTACAATCGCATCCGTTGAATGGTGATTCGAGTGAATTGTAATTATGTATTCTTTTGTCCGTTTGTCCATTTGTTACGTTACGGTGGTCTGTTTTTGTATTAGATAGTTAGTATAATTATTGTATTAAGAGCTTAAGAACAAGTTAAAAGATAAGTTATCTATTTGTAATATTCATTTATTTACAAAATAACTAATATAAATATCAACTTTTCTGTGTTCTGTTCTGTTCTGTTTTAGAAGGAGGTTTCTGCTCAAAATTGACGACTTTCTGTTCTTTTTTAGAATTTAAACTATCGTGAGTGTTATTCATATTATTTGATTATGAAACACGGCTAAAACTTACGTGATATTACGTCGGAGTATGCCCGACTAGTTTCGAACCCATACGGGGCCCTTAGTCATGAGCTGGTTCTTGCATCGCGGCACGATCCAAACTGTCGGAAACAACAACAACAAACAACAACAAAATTAAATAAAAAACTTTTAAGAGTGAAAAGAACTGTCACCTGCGACCACGAACTTTAATAGCTATACAAATCACGCCCCACGTGGAATGGTGGCAATGCTATCTATTATTTGCGTTGGATAACCAAACTGTCTAATTACCTACAAGAATTAAATGAATTTCATCAGGTGGATCGTCTTGTTCCGTCATTATTAGAACAAGAAATCGGAATCTAAATTAATGTAATGAATAAAGAATCTCGCGATGAGTTATACCGTTCCGCATCAACAAACAGCGGCTAGCGGAGCGATGATGCTTTTACGTGAAGCTCATTCAAAACACATAAATTGACCGTTAATAAATGATCCGCGCGATCTGTATCAGAGAATACAATTACTTCACACGCTCTGCTATTTATAGACGTTGTGTTTTTATACATATTCAATCATAGCGATTTTATTGCATTACCATTAGCGTAACCATTTTTTTTCATTCTTTAAAAGTTAGCCCTTGACTACAATCTCACCTGGTGGTAAGTGATGATGCAGTTTAAGATGGAAGCGGGCTGACTTATTAGGAGGAGGATAAAAATCCACACTCCTTTCGGTTTCTACACGACATCGTAGGTACCTCCCGGAACGCTAAATCACTTGGCGGTACGTTTTTGCCGGTAGGGTGGTAACTAGCCACGGCTGAAGCCTCCTACCAGCCAGACCTGGACCAATTAAGAAAATCTCAATCGTCCCAGCCGGGGATCAAACCCAAAATCTACCGCGCATACCACTGCGTCACGGAGGAAATTTAGTAATATTTGTATGACCAAAAAGCCCCTGCATTTTGTACAATGCTGTGACATCATCTGTTTCGTTAAACGAAGCATCACTTTACAGGGCACACAAGGAATATGCTATATAAAATCATCATCTTCATTATCAGCCGATGGACAGGCCTCTCGCAAGGACTTCAATACAAAACGGTCTCCAGCAGTTATCCAGCGACTCCCTGCCGCTTGATGTGCTCGGTCCACCTAGTGCGGGGTCCGGACCGGAACACAGCAATGTTGCTTGGCAACAGAAATAATGTTTTCCGGATGAGCACTATCACAATGACTGCACTGTTGAAAAACATCGGGTGGGTTTTCATCCCTGTAACTAGAATTCATATAAAACGTATCGCGTTCTTTATTTTTTATTCCCAATGGCTAGGGCACTCACTCCTGGTGTCCGCATTAATACAGGAATGATTACTTAATAGGCATCGTCTAGTCATTAGGCTACCTACACACCATCAGGTGAGATTGTAGTCAAGCGCAATATCGTATAGCTCAAAATAATACAATTATTACGTTCATATAAAATATTCAAGTTGACTCGAAGAACGTTAAGTCTACAAAACGTAGGTACTTTTAAGTACCTAATACTGGGCTTCTATAGTATTTTTTTCCTTACATGGCAAAAAAGGTAAACAAAGATCCGTCGGCACGACATTCACATATTTCTCACAAACCGTCCGTTTAAACTAAATCATTTATATACACATCACTTCATTTAACGCGCACACCGCGAATTACATAAAAACTGCTTGTAATTAACTGATAAATCACATTTATTTCACTAAAAACGAAATCACAACAAGTTTTATTTCTACAGATTAACGAAAATGTTGCGACTTTGACATTTCGTAATGCTAGATTGTCTATGAATTGAAGAGACGGGAAAGATACATGAAATTATAACTTGTCGATAATTATGTACATATTTTTTAATTTTAATATTTGTGTCCTTTGTAGCTTATAAATAACAATTTAAAAATTAAAAATTTCCATTATAAATTGCCACTGACTTTATTTCAAAAATATTCGTATGCGGAAATAATGTCGCTACTATATCCAACAAAATGAAATGAAATGTTAATGTTTTTTAACTTTTGTAACTTTTGCATCTTTTGTAATTTTTAAAAATGTAAACTGTAAAATTTTTGTAATTTATGTACTTGGAAATAAAGGCTATATTATTATTATTATTATTATTATTACTATATCCAACATTTTCATGTATTTCATGATTCACTTCTTCTCCTTCGTGTATATATTCTTAAAATGATATTTAATTTCCTAAAATGCACACAACTGAAAAGTTGGAAAACGAAACGAATATGGAACGTATTCGTTTTTTAAGATGACGTAAAGTAACGGATATTTTAGTTTAGTTATTTCAGATATAACGATACCTACTTGATATCGTTACGATGCCCGCGGTTAACTTCTCAACCCTACTGATTGTCTTTGGTTCATAGTCAGCCATTATTGTTGTTTAAAATTGACATCTAAGAAAATTTCAAGTATACAAAGAATTCCTTCTTTGAATGAGAAAAGAATGAAAAGACACCCGATATTAAGAATTACGACTCAGGATTCAAACTGAGGGCCTCAAACTCCAGCCACACACAGGCTAATGCTAAACCAAAGGGACAAAGTTAGAGTATCAGGTATTAAGCGTGGTACGAACCCGTCACAACACAAGTAGGCGGCGAGTGGTCACAATAAGAGATAACGCGATTAGTTGTTTGACATTTAAATTACTTACATTTATTTGTACGTCGCATGCAATCGTCACCCGATACGCATTTACATGCATATGCAGTATAAGGGAATACGTTTTTAATCCTTCTCCTACTGTATTAACTTCTTAGGTGAGCACGTATGTATTTTTACACTTATTTAAACACCCTAAAATGTTTACCCGTAAACATTTTCGAGTCCAAATCTTCAATCCTGATGCTCAAGTAGCTTCTGCTCACTGCCCCCCATTCACAGATCGTTAGTAATTTGTATTCATCAACATTTTTTCAGCCGAAGGCTCCACAGCTGATGGACATAGGCCTCTCTTAAGGACTTCCAAACAACACGGTTTTGAGCCGTAATTGTATTCACTGTTTAATCATTGAGTAGGTATGACATATCAGCCAGAGACGAATATCTTAGCATTCCATGGATTCACCGTGCGGGTGCCGGGTCCATCGCGTGGTAGAGAGAAGAACTCCGAGCAGAGTCCTGAACTTGTGACTACAGGATGTAGGGTTAAGGAATTCCTTGAAGATCGATCAACACTCCCCGTTCTCTGCTCGTGTTGTTCTCCCTGCCTAGCCAAATTTGGTAAGATCCTATTAGAGCAGCTATTGGATACTCGTTCTAATATAGAACTAGCTGCACTTCTAAAGAGGTCAAGGTCTTTAAGCAAATTACAGAGAGATTTTGCTGGTAATCCTCTCGCACCTACTTCTACGGACTAACCACATAGCCATTTTTAGATTTCAATGTCTAGAAAAAAGCTGAAACTTATCTACTTACACTCTTGGATGTCTAACCGAGAATGAGCACATTCGTGCTGCCTTCATTAAAGCCATGAGGCAGCTAATTCGGTATCTGAGCGCAATTATAATCAAGGTGCGGGACCTCACACACGCTTAATTAACAGCTGTCGATTTTAAAAAAAGGCAAAAAAGGGATAAAAGGCTGCCAAGGAAAAAAGGACGCGCAAAGGGTAGCGATAACGTATCTGTGGTTAATGAAGCTATGCAAATTGTGTGCGCCCACGCATCTCCCTTTAGTCTGCGTGGTGTGCGAAGTCGGGTCGGTTTTGTTTGGATTTATCTAGGAGATAAGGATGATGCTTTGATTTATTTTATAGATTACGGGTTTAATGATGGTTCGGCAAGAGATGGCTTTAGTTGTGTAAAATATGGGCGTTGCTTTTTCATTTTGAAAATTGTATTCTTTCATTTGTACCAGAAATTTTGAATTTTCCTAACATAGCTATTCTCAAGTCTCCTCTCAGAATGAGGGGAGACTCGAGCTCAACAGTAAGCCAATAGTTATAAAGTTGTTAATGATGATGATGAATGAACTAAGTTATAAAACATACTAGAATGTATGTTTTATAACTTAGTTCAACGCAACGTTATACCTATCTAAAACTTGCATGGATTTTCCTGGATAAAACAGCCGAAGGTTAGTTAATTCTGCGTATAATCTATTTTATTCCACATTCTAGCCAAATAGGTTTAGTAGTTACGGCGTGAAAGAGTAACGAGCACAGACACTTACACACATATTTTTTATGTGTGTGAATTACACACATTTTTTTTTCATGATATGTAAATATAAACTAGCGCTTGACTGCAGTAATCCATGGTAAGCAATGATAATTGTAATCAAAATTAAACAGACATCTTCTAGATAAACGGGTTTTACCATAGTATATATCGTGAAACGCGATACCAACATTGTAGGTGCTAAGGAAAACGGAAGCTAGAATGCTATGTCATACTTTTGCAGTGCGTATAAAAGGTATGAGGAACAAAACTGCTTAGTATAGGTACGAGTTTAACTATAAATTAATAACATTAAAACATGTTGATAGATAGGTTTAGTAAATCAACTTCCGGATAGGGTTGCCCATCTCCACAATCGTCTAAAGGGGTCTAGCTCATAACATGACAATGGCAGTCCATCGTATCGCGGGCCGCTATCGGCAGGTACGTACGTCTGTCCGATTGCGATTCGATAACCAGAGATTTGAAATGCAATTTCTTATTTTCAGATACAGTACCTACAGCTAGGGCTGGCAGCACGGCTAGGCGACGTTATGTGCTGTTTGTAAAAATCTGTTCTTGTAATTTTTTAAATTAGGTAGGTAATAAAATAGTGCAAATAATAGGTTTTGTATCTTTAGAACCATTTATTAGGATTTCATTGTACTTTTACTGCTTTGAGAGTTTAATTTTGAGTCATACTCGTTTTTATAAGTTAATTTTTTCTAACGCTATTTCGAAAACAGTAAGTTAGATCAATTATACTTACTAAGTCTTTGAATTTAGTTTTTGTTGTATTTTTTTTAATTTTGCATAAAAGTAATCGAAGTTATTCATGATATTATTTCAGGTACCCATTTGCGATACTATGAAATAATCTGAAAGAATCATTATTTTTGGCAACCCTATCTACTTCTTCCGCGGCATTCGCAAACTTCATGTAAACGATTACAACCTTAAAGTTACACATCTTTAGGCAACAAAATCGTTTGTACAAATAAATGCTTCAATAGTGTAGGTGTGGTATACCGCTAAGTAATGTACTCGTCCTGTCCAATACATCTGTCCGTGTGTGCAATCTGTATTTGGTAGTGATTGAATATTGTATAGATGTTCACAACTTGTGCTATTTTCTGTATGTCAATTTTTTAAAGAGTGTGTAGCATCCATTGGTGATTAAAGGAAAGGACGTGATACTTTTTTTTTTATATTTTCATTTGATATTCCTAATAGTAATTTAATTGCAATAAAAAATCCTATTGTTTCTGAGGTAAAAGTTTGAAGTCGTCCTGCAAATAATAAGATCGTGTTGTGTGATAATATGATTAAGTTTATATTTTCCTTTAATATATCCTTAGTTAGTTACTCAAACCGCAGTAAAAGTCAAATACTATTTTTATTCAATTATTTGCATACCGCAGTATACACAGTATTCCATACTAAATCAGTTTTTCTTCTCAAAATTCGTTTATTTCAGGTAAACTTTAGAAGCGTCAAGTTTGACTATTTGTACCGCGACCGGTTCAAAAGGCAGGTTAAGCCCCACTAGCCAAATGGCACGTCGATTCTCTTTCTACGATCGCTAACGCTTCGAAAACTAGAAAAATGTATGGGAATGACAGATCTCGATCACGTGACCTGTCGATAGCAAATGTCATTCACATACATCTTTGTAGTTCCCGAAGCGTTAGCGATTAGAGTTGGTTACGGAGGCTGTTAAAAAGAGCCAGCAAATAAGTAAACATTATCAAACTCTCATCACCCGAGATACAAGTTTTATTATAACAGACCAACCTATCCTCAAAACCTTTGATCTGTTACTTAATATAATAACAACAAACACCCTTACAAAACCTATCACTATATCATATGTATTGGTAGGTAGAGTGGTAGTTCTGCAGCTCGGCTAATGAAGAAAAGTGAAAACCCCGGCGTCGCATTCATTAAACTCTTTCCGCGTTCGCTTTTTTCTCCGTCTGGCCACACACACGGCGTGTCGAACGCGCCCCGCTGTCAAGATTGTTTGCAGTCTTTAGATAAAGACACACATGTATTGCGTTAGGCCGCTCACACACGAGGCGTTTTAAAACATTCTTCTAAAAGGGACGCCCTTGAAGACTTTGTAAGACCTAAATATAGCAAGTTGTGCGCAACAGATCTAAGCTTAGCTGTGGACTTCTGTCTGTTGAATGTCTATAATTTATAATCAACCAAGTAACTTACAATTTACAGAACGCCAGAAAATCAGCGTTATTTTTTCGTTTTTACTAATCTAATATAATTAGTAAAAAAATAACGCTGATTTTTTCAATCAACTTCAAAATTTGATGTGTTCTCAATTTGATGATTATTTTTTTAAATGGTTGCTAGTTACATAATAACTTTTCCATTTTAAAACCAATTTTGTTTTTTTTTGTCTGAATTGTTGGTTTCAATATATCATGAAAATAAGTCCACCCAAGTGCGGCGCATGTTCATTACAGTAGTCCCCAATGAACCTTCCGTTTACGTCATTTCGTCATTTCTGCGAAAAAGAATTTTGCAGCTGAACGTCTAGGCAACATCTCCTGACGATGGTCCAGTTGCACTACTTTCTGTTGGATCTGAATGATATTGTCACTTGGATACGTATGTCGTATTTTTTCGCGCATAATATCAAATTATTCCCTATTTATAACGAACATCTGCGAAGTAACGCCTGATACTATTCAATAGGGCTTTTTTTGTATAAGATAATATCAAGTCGCCGCGTGTGAACATGGCTTAAGTCGTATTCGGAGGCTGTCAAATCCCGCGGCGTCACAGACGCAATGTTCGCAGACTACAGAGGTTCTGCACTCGCCGGATATGAAGATAGCGCGAAAAAACGACCACTCTCTCTCTCCACTCTCTGACTGAGATGAGTTATATTTTGTTCTTGCACTCTGTTTTTTGTTTTCCACATTGTACGCTGTTTTTTGTGTTTGCGGATTTCTCTATCGATTCGCGCCCATGTGGCGTGTGTTGTATGTCAGGGCTTTGTACACTTGGGACTTATTGGTTGATAGGCGAGGTAGTGTTTTCACATTTGTGCTATTTTATAATCATCATTCATCAGCCTTTTTCATGGCCAAGTACAGGACCAGGGCTCAGTCCTTATAGGCGAGAACATCTAAGGCTTTAACTTACTACGATGCGCGTGAGTTAAAGCAGTCACCAGCAGGTGGGCTTGGTGATTGTGTTTGATTTTCTGTTTATGTAATTGTAATTATCATCAGCCCTTTTTTAACGTCAAATTCAGGACAAGAGCTCGGTCTGTACAAGCGAGAGAATAGCAAGCTTAGACACAACACGCTGCTACAATACGGGCTGGCGGGCTTGGTGACAATGTTTAATTCTGTATCTATCTGGTGTAGAATGAACGAGATGTTAGCGTGCTCTCCGAAGCACGGGACTAACATCCCAACTTTCTCCGAGGGTTTCTTGGCTCAAAGTACATCCCATTTTGTTATACAATAATATAGTGGTCGACCAAGGAGACTTCGTGTATTCTAAAGCCTCGTTGGCTTATCACAATCCTGGTCTTGTAATGAGTCTTAAAAAAATGACGATCTCAGCTTGACCAAACGATTCGATAAACTATTTTCTCAGCATCTCTCGAACTTTTAATTTCATCTAGAAGAAAAAGAAACGGTATGAAAACTCAACGCACTGTTTCCTTGTAAACAGTCCGCATTTTTACGAGCACTCCCGCGACACCATATTTAATACACATTAACAGACTCCGGCCCTTAATAAACATCCATTTTTACTCGATCCGATTTTATTCACATCAAAGTTTTTATGGACCCCCTCCCATTCGCCCACGGAGGCCGATTCGCGCTGAGCCACGTCAATAAACCAATAAACTTTTATACGGCCCCCTAATAGCTGTGTTTAATTAAAATTATTCAACATAATACACGGATACACCGTGAAGTGTTGATCGCGCACAATTGTATTGCGTACAACGCAACGACACGACTAGTGAACACACAACTGTTTTGTAATAACAATTTCAATTAATTTTGGTTGTTATTGCTTTTGATGTAAAATTAATAAGTTTTCAATAAAGTCGCACACGCAGTACGCTAATATGCCCAAAATAAAATACTTTCAAATTCATTTCAGCTAAGGTGGTCAATTACATCTCGAGCTTAGCATATTTTAGCAGGCTTTACAGCTTTATAACACTCATATCTTGATTGCATTTGTTGCAATGTCGATATTTCTATGAGATGTTGAATTTTTCTATAAAAATACTATTTCAGTCACTGTAAATCTTGGTATTGGTATTAGTAGCCAATACACCAAATCATCGAAGGTATTACAACTCTTTAACATGAACGCATTCTACGTCAGTTCTTCAAGTTCTTAGGGTGTGTCCATACCTGACGTAAGTCTTCTACAGTATACGGGTGAGACCGTACAAACAAAAACAGGACATCTTCTTGGAAAAATATCGTGTTATATAAACAGAGCAACGAAGAACAAAGAATACTTCCTTTAAAGAGCTCGTTCCATCAGCCTGAGGCATAGGTGAGCACTATGAAGCCTCATTTGCCTGTTACACTGGTGACTATAGGTACTTGTGACTGGCTCACAGCAATGATGCTTGGTGACAGAAATAGGGAAGCATATTATAAAGTATTAATTTACGCTTCCACTCAATCACATTTCGCGGCAAAAGGTGGCGTACAGTCGGCCTCTACTACAACGAATATGTTTTAAAACTAATAGACAAGTTTCTATATTATTTGAGCTCTACTATAGTAGATATAGTTCCTAAGTTTTGAACAGGTCAGTCAGATATGTACGGCCTTTAGTACATTGAAGTGAACTTTCCTCAGGTCGCGAAGCTGCGCTATTAATAATCCGCATCGCAATGCCGCGATCGTCATAAACGCAAATGCACCAAGACGGCATACGATTAATCGGCAAACTTGCATCGGCAAAAAGCATTATCTTGGCTCATAAAAATTTTACTGTCGCATAACTTAGTGTCGCGTCCAATCAGCTGCTGCTGTCACGGCTGACATTAGTCGCAAAGTTATGATTGAGCCGGCGAGATCACCGCATTACCGTATTTTATAATGATAAAATCACTCGATGTTTATTATTCGTTAGGATTCCCGATTCTTTTATTGCGATCCGATGTCTCGTTTTAATGTCGAGCTTTCGTGATTGGTTCCAATTATCGTGTGATGCATTTGATGTGGATGTGCCTTTATAATTCCATGTTTTGGGCAAATATATGTCGACGGATCGTAGTTTAAAGAACAATAACTGCACGTCAAAATAGTTGAACTGTAGATACTTATGAAGTAGGTTCCTATAAATATGGTGGATAGTATTTATGTTACGTTCAATGTTCAAATACAACGCGTTGAGATCGAATAGCATGTCAGCCACGACGCGAATTTCGTTATTTGGCCTTTCTGTGATTGCCACACATGAAATGAAGATATGCCAACTGTTATTTTCACTTTAACAAGAACGAACATTAAAACAAAACATACTCATTTTAACTAACAGTTTCAATGCACAGTAGTCCGGAGTCAAAAAGCCCATCAATATAGCGATGACAAACAGACAGGACAGTTTATTATACATGAATCACGGCCCTTATTGACGGAGCTGTCACAGATGAATCTCAATTGTGCGCGGTCAATGACCCGCTGCCGCTCCACGTCTTAATGTGCTGCCAATTAGTTGCTCCACCTCGCGGACTAGCTGTTTCACCTCGGTTTGCTAGTAGCTCTATTAAATTAGCAGCCTATCTTATAGGCCTACTACAGGCCCAGGCCTTCATATCTTCTTAATCGGTCACTCTTGGCAGAGTGGTCATTGTTGCAGCGATGAGCGACGTCTTCTGAGCAATGCTCCTCCACTTTAGGCGATTGCCTGCATATTTTTGCTATTACAAAATTTGTTTATTTCATATGAGCCTTATTTACAAACATTTCTGAAAAGTCAAATTTGAAATTGGACCAAAAATTTAACAATTGACATTTATATACACTATGTGAATTTACTTAGAAATATTTGAAATACATCTCACCTTAAAGCAATTAATGGCTTGTGAACAGTAGCAAATATTTTACGAGTCTTAATTACAAATTGAAAAGTACATTTTTATCGCGCCGATGTCAAACACCCACCAGCAGGTGTGCTGCGTATAATTACTACCTTCCCTATCGCTGGCGACTTGTTATTGATACGAGCGACGCCGCGTCATCGCGCTTGTATAAAGTTCACCTCGGACGCACTAATTGTTGTTGTTTGATTAATTAAGACGTATAAGGTAATGTTGGTCATGTTTTTTTTAAATTTAATAATGTCATCAGTTTACTGTGACGTGACCTTACTGTATATGTAAGGACGTTGAAAGTAATTTGTTTTCTAGTTATTTTACATGCACTTTTGGTATGAATGTCTGTCTATTTTGAAGTTACTCCCGATTCGGTAAGCTGTAATTAGGAATTTAAAAATTTACAACAGTAAATTAAGTAATTAAAATTACAATATTGTAAAGATATGGACGTGGACGGTCTGCTATTGCATATTTTGCTACCAATGCATTTGTAGTCAAACACAATCCTATTTTGTAGTGATAATAAAAGTGTAGTTAAATGAGTTAGAAGCGACCTAAACGTAACACCAAACGTAAAGTTAAAATTCACTAAAAAGTAAATAATTCACTATACGACACAATCCTATGTCTTGTCCAATTTTATGAGTAGTTAGATACTAAATTTAGTGTAGCCTTCGCTGTATAAGATGAGCATAGGTGACCCATCTATGGTGCCTATATTAGAACACGATAGCCGAGAAGGATTTCCTTCAGTTCATAATATCCCACACTCCTATTTCACCAAGTAACAGTACCCCGCACTTACGGTAATTGTACAGTCAATATAAATCCGTAGTCTGAGTCAGTGCTCGCCCGCTAATACCTGACTGTTCCGACTAACGATCTGTCATTATCGCGGCAATAAACTGCGGCGGAGATCCCGACGAGATCTTCATAAATAACTCATAAGTTCGCCCCGATCTGTGTCTGCTACGTGCTCGTAATTGGGCACGATCTACCGCGTCATACGCATCGTGTCACAGATGTATCACGGGCGATGTGTCAAAGATTAAGTGGCGAACATAGGAGTACTGTCCGAAACGATTGGTGTCGGACTTAATGATGACCTAACGACACATTTCAAATAGACTTACTCTAAAACACTTTTAAAGCTACTATATAGTTAGTCTGTTTGTAGTGTATAAGACAAATAGATGGTAACTCCCATGGAATAGTTTTAATTTCATGCTAAAAAGTCGATCTAATTGTCGCTGCGGAGATCTCTACGAGATGTTAACAAATAACTCATAAGTTCTCTCCGATCTGTATCTGCTACGTGCTCGTAATTGGGCACGATCTACCGCGTCAAACGCATCGTGTCACAGATGTATCACGGACGATGTGTCAAAGATTAAGTGGCGAACATAGGAGTACTGTCCGAAACGATTGGTGTCGGACCTAATAATGACCTAACGACACATTTCAAATAGACTTACTCTAAAAACACTTTTGAAACTACTATATAGTTAGTCTGTTTGTAGTGTATAAGACGGTAACTCCCATGGAATAGTTTTAATTTCATGCTAAAAATTTATGTCGTTAACGCAGCAAGAGTCTACTACACAAGAGACAAAAGAGTCTATATTTAATGTTCTGTGGTCATTACAAATAGTCAAACTTAACGTTACTAAGATGGTTGTAAAGTGAGCCGATATGAAATAAATTCATTTTGAATTTGAATTGAATATTGTGATAAGTTGAATATTAATATATAACGTTTACAGAGCTTAGATCGCTTTGTAAAAGAGAATAAAAATATCATAAGTTCTCTGAGATTTGAGTTGGGCATGTGTCAAAGATTATGCACTATGTTAAAGGATGTAGTACTCGATGAGTCTGATGTGGAGGATGCTAGTCTATTCTTTGATTGAGATGATTCACACGTGTGAAATTCCGACTGGATTTTGACCTAAATGAATATATTATTATAACAGAAAATCACACCTCACAGTGTTAATGGATTTATGTCTTAAGGATGCGAGGCTCGCACAGCGTTGCGTAGTTTTGTATAATCCACCTTTGACTCAGTTGTGTAGGATTTGTTTCAGTTTCAATCGACTTGTTTCACTATTGCTGCAATAGAAGTTAAGCGAAAAAGGTAGGTATAGTTATTATTTATGTAAAAAAAATATCAAGATGTTTCTTGAACCAAACATCAACAATAATAGTAGGTGGCACAAAATTAAAAAAAACGAAATCGCTAAATTAATAAAAATCATTTTGCTTTTTGGTACCATTTTAAGTTCTATTAATTTTAAAATGAAGATACGAACTGTTCACATATATTCTTCAATTTTATACTTTCACAAAAGTTGTAGCAAAACCATCGCGCCGTTGATCTAGGACACCGTAATCTTTATTATAAACATATATTATGTATTATATATTATATATTCTTAAGGCATCCTGTTAGCTGGTTGGTACCCTACCAAAAAAATATTAAAGTGGTGCTAGTTGAGACGCAACGCTATCTTGTATCCGTGTAAACGCCGCCGAGCCGCGCAAATCAATCTGCATCACTATCAGTTTATATTTATCTCGCTGCAGGCAGATTGTCTAATAAATTTTCTTCTTGAATTGGCGAATGTCAAATGAAATTAGTAGTTTACGACGCCGGTGCGTGTCGGAGCGAACGAAAGTAACGATATGCACTTTGTATCTTTGATGGATTCTGTTACTATCGGCTTACACTCGAGTCTGGCTGCGATTTTTTATATTCGACAGATTAAATTGTTTTAAGAGCAAAACACCTGTATTTCTTGAGACGTTTTTGCAATATGATACGTTAAGATGAAAAAATTATTACTTTATTCTTTAAAGAATATTTTGAATCTTACAGTTTGCATTATTTTTCTCAAATTAAAGAAAATAATAAAAACTTTTTATTAGTTTTTATTAGTTTTTTATGGCCACATGAAACAAGCATGTATCAATTCGTATTTCACTAAAATGGTGCCGTAATTTCTGCATTTTTGAAACCATTCTTAACTAGGAAATCATTAACACCAAGTCTGTCTGTCTCGTAACAGAATTAAACCTGTAACCCTACACCGCTAGTATACCCATTACGCGCTCTACCACTTGCGCTTGAGTCGACATTGATTCCATGTCATACACTCTTTTATTTTCAACTTTATTTCAATCAGCATAAGAGTTCCCTTTTAACGTCAACGTCTCCGATTGAAGCCAGTAACACAACGTTTATTAATTTCAATCTTATTTCATACTTCATAAAGTCTTAAATAGATTTTTTTATTTCATTGCCTACGTCTACGATTGATTCCAGATCACCTGTTATACAATTTTTGTCTTTATTTATATCTGTATACAGCGCTATTTTGTTTGTTCTTTCGCAAAGTAGAATCTCGTCTTATTAAGCGAGAAACGAGGCATCAGCATCCATCATAATTCTGCCTCATTTTGTAATGCGCCTGCGAGATGCTATATTTTCATATGCAAATGCAATTTTGCACTTGCAGTCTACATCGACGGTAACACTAGGAGTTAGGGGTGTTTCTCGTATAGCAATACTCGTAGTATGTTTGTTTTATAAGTGCGTAGGTACTGCCCGGTCGGACTAGTCGCTTGGTAGTTGCTCGAAAGTTGTTGATATCGTCGGTTTAATTCGCGATTTCTGATTTCACTTGTAGGAAATTGCCTTGCGCTTTACGATGTGAATCTAGTCGTACAAAAATAAAACGCTTAGGAATCATCAGTTTGATCAAAGTTTTCTAAGATCTGACACCAGTCTTCACTGCAAATGCGTTTATTAAGAAACACTGGATGAGTTCACGTATTTAAATATAAATACATTTTGCCTGTACCTATACAATTAAACGAAGGGTTTCATTGTTTGTTTTTACTCGTATATAAAAGGTATGATTTTGACTAGTAAGCACATGTGTATGTGTGTAAGTATCTAAGGTATCTACACCTGTCAAAATTCTTGAACTCAAATCAAAATTTGTTTGTTTCAAGTAGGCTTGGTTTACAAAATATTTTGAAACATCAAGTTTGACTATTAGACAACTATTTTTTTTATTGTAGGAGGAAATCCTTATGGATGACATCTAGGTATCCTGGATGACGATGTCCGACTTCACCGATGAGTATGTGATACTCGGCGCCCTACGGACTGAAACCTCCTATATTCGCCGACTATGAGACTATTAGTTAGGTATACGGTTCTACCATCGGTTTGTAAGACGGTTCTTTAGACGCTACATAGGATAAACACCGGACCAACGAGATAATCAACATCGTCATCAACCCATATTCGGCTCACTGCTGAGCTCGAGTCTCCTCTCAGAATGAGAGGGGTTAGGCCAATAGTCCACCACGCTGGCCCAATGCGTATTAGCAGACTTCACACACGCAGAGAATTAAGATAATTCTGTGGTATGCAGGTTTCCTCACGATGTTTTCCTTCACCGTTTGAGACACGTGATATTTAATTTCTTAAAATGCACACAACTGAAAAGTTGGAGGTGTATGTCCCGGACTGGATTCAAACCCACACCCACCGGAATCGGAGGCAGAGGTCATATCCACTGGGCTATCACGGATTCAACTAATCAACATAATGTATTATATTCTTTTTTTTTTATTATATTCTTTACAAATTAGCCCTTGACTACAATCTCACCTGATGGTAAGTGATGATGCAGTCTAAGATGGAAGCGGGCTAACTTGTTAGGAGGAGGATGAAAATCCATACCCCTTTCGGTTTGCACACGGCATCGTACCGGAACGCTAAATCGCTTGGCGGGCCTCCCACCAGCCAGACCTGGACAAATTAAGAAAATCTCAATCCGCCCAGCCGGGGATCGAACCCAGGACTTCAGTTTTGTAAATCCACCGCGCATACCACTGCGCCACGGAGGCCGTCAAAGTATAAAATCTATAAAATTTATCATTTAGGAACACTAGGTGCGACCATTTATTTAATTTGGCATGTAATTAAAATTTGTCCGCCCTAATTCCCGTCCGTCAAGTGGTCGGATTGCGCGACGGCCGCCATTTTAAATTACCGATCACCTGTCAGCTGCCAGTGACACGTATGTTAATGCACTTGTGTTTTAGTGCACTCACTAACCGTTTCACTTGGTTTTGTCCGTGGAACTTTTATAGGTCTCCATGTAAAAAATATTTCTAAAATCTGTGATGTTTTTGAATTTGACTAAAACTATGTATCTATGTAGAAAGGACTCATAGTAAATATAGCTCATCAGCGGAAGTAGGTAGGTTAAATTAGGCGCGGCTTAGGGTTAAGTACTACAAAGCTTGTTTTGGTGGCCAATCAAGTTTCTGCCAAATCAAGTTTAGGAACTATACCTCACTTTGACAGACATAGAGCACCTCATTCTATGTCATTCTATAAAATAAATGAGTTTACAAAACGTCGTGACAAATTATATGTTTCAAAATGAACCTACACACTACGAACTTTAAGTATCTTCAGTAGACTGTACATACAATTTTCAATTGCAAACCATACGCAAACTAATGCCTGTATTCAATAATAGTTTTATGTAGCTGCCTCTTAAGTCCAGTGTTTAGTTTACGTAACTTCAGATCATGAAGTCCAGGTTCAGACTAAAATTTTCATTAAAAATATTTGGTGTGGTGTTTGCTGTCGGTCCTGGTCGTTACCATTAACAACTGACAGTAGTCATCAATGTCTTTAGCATTACACCCTAAGCCCGTCAACCCGTATTAAAGCTGCGTGTTGGGTCCATGCTCCAAAAAGATAAAGACCTGGCCGTAGTAGGCAGTAAGCTGATAATGATGATTCAATAATAGATGTACTTACTTTAGTATCGAAATAGAATCGAAGATAGTTTAAGAAATTAAATATCACGTGTCTCAAACGGTGAAGGAAAACATCGTGAGGAAACCTGCATATCAGAGAATTTTCTTAATTCTCTGCGTGTGTGAAGTCTGCCAATCCGCATTGGGCCAACGTGGTGGACTAAGGATCCCTCTCATTCTGAGAGGAGACTCGAGCTCAGCAGTGAGCCGAATATGGGTTGAGAACGACGACTTTAGTATCTCGTAGATGTAATTGTCCCAGAAAGCGCAGTGTTGGTCGACCCTCCATTGGGTGGATGCGCTCGATGCTGGTGCTTCGTGACCGTTGTGCTTGGAAGTCCATACAAGAGACATATGTCCAGCAGTGGGCGTCCATCGGCTGTTATTGATGATGATGATGATGAATGAGACGTAATCGCAAGTCGGAGCCCGTCCTAGATTTTACGCGAATTGATTGAAATATCAATCGTTTATGAATATTTATTAACCCATAACGGAAATGGAATCCATCGCGGCCCTCAGCCGAGCGGAACCGCTGTGCTGACCATGCAACAGGATAACATATCAACCGTGTTTATGCATGCATGCATGCGCCCGTAACTTTTGCAAAAAGTCTGCACGTACTTACATATAAGGAGCTAAGTTATGCTAAGTAGGAATGCTGAAATAATTACTTGCTTAAATGGCAATGAATATTACTTATTTGTGTAAGTAGTTATATTGTAATGGATTTTTAAAATTATGAATGTGAGATCATTGTCAAGCCAAATTCAAAATTTTTGTAAGGCAAAATGATGATTAAAACTTAAAATTGAAGCTGTAAAATTTTTACTTTCTAACAAACTCAGACTTCTTTGAAATTACTACATTTTTGAAATGCGCTAATAGACATTTGTACCATTAGGTATGTGTGTTGTGGTATCAGCACTACAAGACACCAAATCATTGGTTTCATAAGAGTAGCTTTACGTTTAAAAGCCAGAAGCTTAAAAAAGAATATAAACATAAAATTTACTAGTCATACGTAGATATTTAATAGCAGGATGTGACTTATTAATTAAGCTCAAATATTATGATTTTAATTTATAAATAAGGCTTTTGATGGCTTTAATAAAAACTGAAATCTTCACAAACACCAGCTTTGACATGTTTTTAATCAGTGACGTGAGCGACGGCTCGTATTAATCACAAGTGTCACGGATATTTTAATTAAGGCCTTATTATTAAAAATTCAGCGCCGAATTAACTGCAATTTTCGAACGAAAGCCTACAGAGATACATTTAAACGCGACGACAATTTTGTCGTGTCGTAGGGTATCAACCCAAAATTGTCGTATAAGACTCTAGTCGAAGTCCAAGGTAAAATAAACAAACAAACAGTTTAACTTTCGCATTCATAAAATTAGTGATTCAATTTTGTTTACATTGTTTGACAAGGCGGGAATGATTAAATTTCTTATACTGTGATTATAAAAAATCTGATAGTGTAATTTAAAACTATACTTGAACTATATAAATGATGAAAAAGAATATCATGTTATCAGCCGTTTACCTTAATTTTTACCTCATAAATCGTCTGCCGTCGCATTTTGCATATACTCGTAAATACAATATGAATTTAATTTCCCACAAAAGCTCTAGCTAGAGCGGCTAGTTTACTGTATATGTAGCTCTTCATTGCAAGAACATTAATAATTTCGGTAGCATTTAGTTTTATATCTGTCTGAAGCTGGACTAAATAAGAATTAGTTGGGCATATGCCGATATTGATATCATTTAGGAATTCGTCAGAAATTTAAAAGTTCAGTACGATAACGATTTTTGCTATTAGATTGCTAACTTAATCCAATCCAATCTTCAAGACTAACGACTTTAAAGTAGTGTCGTATCGTGATCGTATCGCGATATGTAATTCACCCGATATCAATATCAGTCAATATCCAGGTAATGAGGGGTCGGTAATTAAATGTCGTCTGTCAAAGCGTCGCCGTGTCAAATTGTATGTGTATTCAAAATGGCGGCGGTGACGTCACGTGCTGAGGCGCCCGATAAAAGCGGCTTTACTTTATTTTGCACTGACGTGATGATTTAAGCCCTGATTTAAAATGTTGACAGTATGTCACATAAATAATGACCTCGATGCTGAAGTACTTGCACCACAAGCCTACAGTAGCTAGACATACCTCATTGTATGAAGAAGGTCAGCTTCTACCAAGTAGGTGTTGTAGCCAATTATGAAGTTTGGTCAGTGGTCGCTTTGGAAGTTAGCGCTTACAATCCAGGCAGATCCAGATAAGCTTCCAGACTCTGAACCATCCATGGATGAAATGTTTTTTTTTTTAAATATTTTCCTCGGCATAATATTAGAAAATGTTATTCCTAGTCGATAATTACATAAAAACACCACTAAAAGTCAAACTTTAAAGGACTCTATCTGTATTTTGACAACCCTTGCCCGAAGCTATACAGAGTCCAGACAAGACTCATGATTCCTCATGATATCCCGTAGTAAATATCAAAGAAATACGTTTTATAAATGAACTGTTGATGATTTTGATCTTGAAAATTACCTTTCAAAGTCACCACGGTCCAAATTCCATAATTGGCTACCTAAAAATTAAACATTTGACTTCAAATCTTTGACTCTTGATCCGTAGCTCGACAGGCTAAATAACGAGGCGGCTTGCTAGTTGAACTAACTACAACTAAATGGAATGGATATGATGGATGTAGGTAGATAAAACTTAACTTTGGGCAACATTATGTAATCGTTTTTTTTTTATAATAGCGCCACAGGTCAGCTCATGATTAGTAGGCACCGACGTCCAAGCACTGTAGCAACAACAGAGGCTACAGAGTCGACAGCTTTTGAATGATTTGCTTAGGCGATCTAAAATGCTTTTCTTTATTCTCAGAAATTTTCTGTTTATATTCTCAGCTCGGAAGATGACGTTGATCATGATTCTGCGCCTCATTATCATTAACATCTTATAATGATTGTTATAAAGAACCAATAATCATCAACCTAATCCCTACTAAACTTCAGGCTCCATATTCCCTCTTCTTTGAGGACTGAGGAATAACCTGACCATTTAGTGGGTTGCTGATAGGGCTGAAAATAGGCTGATAATGATGACAACGAAGAAACTGCGGAAAACTTTGCATATCCGTAGAAGATACCTATGGTGTAGTAAATTGAATTGTTGCTATCAACCAGTCATCCTGTTAGAAATTGGTATCACCAAAATAAACACTCTCACTAAACTATGTATCCTCCGAGTATATATAATCTATGCTTAAGTCTATTGTCAATCTTCATTCTTTCTGCTTCTTCCGGTGTCCGCCATTGTAAGTTGTAACTTGTAACCAGTGTGTGAGTAATAAAGATCCGTAATTAAATCCAGTAAAGCCGTTTCTTTTTAATAGGTTATGGGCACAGTAAGCCCGAAATTAATATTAAAGTAAAACGTATAAAGTAATTGAATACAAATTAACAGTGATGGCTAGTTCGAGTTCCAGTTCATTCCTGACTAGCGTGCCCAAGCTGAAGGGACGCGAGAATTATCACGAATGGGCGTTTGCAGCGGAGAATCTTCTTGTTCTGGAGAGCATGGATAAGTGCATTAAAGAAGAGAGTCCAGAATTAGTAGCCGCAGAAGATGCAAAAGCGAAAGCTAAGTTAATTTTAACAATAGATCCATCTTTATATGTCCACATTAAGGACGCTTCCAGCACAAGGCACCTATGGATGAAGCTGAAAACCATGTTTGACGATTCAGGATTTTCAAGAAGAATAACATTATTACGAAATTTAATTTCAATACGCCTGGATGACTCTGATTCAATGACAAATTACATTACAAAAATAATGGAAACAGCTCAGAAATTGTCCGGAACCGGTTTTACTGTTAACGAGGAGTGGATAGGATGTTTGATGTTGGCAGGGCTACCTGAAAAATACTTTCCCATGATAATGGCGATAGAACATTCTGGAATCACCATTAGTGCCGATGTCATTAAAACCAAGTTAATCGACATAGACAATGAAAGTAGCGTGGCCGGAAGTGCATTCTATAATAAAAATATAGGACAACATGGCCGACAACATAATAAAAAATTTGTCAGACAAGGCAATGAAATGTCAAACCGTCATGGCGCCGGAGATGCCGGATTATCTATGAAATCCGATAAAAGTAATATCATTTGCTTTCGGTGTAAATCGCCTGGACATTATAAATCACAGTGCAGGAAACAACCAATAAAGAAAACGAACGCCTTTTCCGCAGTGTTTTTAAATGGAAACTACAGTAAATATGATTATTATTTAGACAGCGGTGCGAGTACGCATATGACCACGGATGTAAACATCGTGCAGAATGAGTGTTTTACACCTAGCACAAAAGAGATAATTACAGCAAATCAAAGTATTATGCCAGTGTTGTGTTCGGGTGACGTTGCAATAGTTACTTTGACTCCACAATGTAAATATGAAGTGATTTTAAAAGACGTTCTATGTGTACCTAACCTCACTACGAACTTAATATCAGTAAGTCAACTTATCAAAAATGGCAACAGAGTGGAATTCAAAGAAAAGTGCTGCTATATTTACAACAAACTCAACAATTTGGTGGCCATAGCAAATGAGATAGATGGTGTATACAAGTTAGCCATAGAACATAAACAATGTTTGTTTACATCAACTCCAGCAGTCAGTAGTCAAGTTTGGCATAGGAGACTGGGTCACTTGAATATAAACGATCTGAACAAAATGAAAGACGGAGCAGTGACAGGTATGTCATATACAGACAAGTCAAATATAAATATGAATACATGTGCAGTGTGTTGTAAAGGAAAACAATCTCGCTTACCATTTGGCCATACAGGAACAAGGAGCAGTGCATCTTTAAATATCATTCATGCAGATGTGTGTGGGCCGATGGAGACCATCTCGATTGGTGGAGCAAGGTATTTCCTAATTTTTGTTGATGATTATACCCGTATGGTTCATATTTATTTCCTTAAGGCGAAAAGTGAGTCATTTAAATATTTTAAAGAATATAAGGCGATGGTAGAAAACCAACAAAACCAAAAAATTAAAATTTTTAGAACGGATAATGGCTTAGAGTTTTGTAGCAATGAATTTGAGAACTATTTGAAGCAGGCCGGCATTCTTCATCAGAAGACTAATGCATATACTCCTGAGCAAAATGGTTTAAGTGAACGTATTAACAGAACCATTGTTGAGAGGGCTCGCTGTTTATTATTTGATGCAGATCTAGATAAAAAGTTTTGGGCAGAGGCAGCCAATACTGCCGTCTATCTTAGAAACAGGTCAGTTGCATCAGGCTTAAATAATAAAACGCCATATGAGCTATGGACAAATACAAAACCAGATTTAAGTCATGTAAGAATATTTGGCAGCCAGGTGATGGTTCACGTGCCAAAAGAGAAGCGGCTAAAGTGGGATACCAAGTCCAAAAAGCAAATTTTAGTTGGATTTGCTGATAATGTCAAAGGTTACCGGGTGTATGATCCTAGTAAAAGATGTATTACTACGAGTCGAGATGTAATTATTCATGAGAATATAGAAAATCAGCAGGACTCATATGTACCAGTTTCAGTTGGGGATATTATCCAAACAGAGGAGTCGAGCAGTGATGTTAAGAGTATAGACATAGAAATTAAGAAGGAATCTATGTTGAATCCAGATCTTAATATTTCTTCGGAGTCAGAATATCTTAACGCTATGACTGATTTGGATACCACCTTAGAGCAATCTCAGAAGCTTGATGAGCAAGCAGAAGATAAAGGCCCTGAAGTTGAAAAGCGTACAAGAAAAATACCAGAGCGCTACGGTTATACAAACCTAGCTACCACATCACCTCCAGTTATGAGTTGTGATCCCATTAGTGTTCAGGAGGCTTTAAAAGGACCTGACAGAGACTATTGGATTGATGCAATGAAGGAGGAGTTACAGGCATTCGAGGAAAATGATGCATGGGTCCCCGTGGACTCATTACCCAGTGATAAAACCTTAGTGAAGTGTAAATGGGTGTTTAAAAGAAAAGTTGATAGTGATAACAGTGTGCGTTACAGGGCACGTTTAGTGGCTAAAGGCTTCACACAGAGGCCAGGTATCGATTATGATGAAACTTTTTCACCAGTGGTAAGACACTCTACCCTGAAATTGCTATTTGCTTTATCTGTACAATTAAGTTTAGAAATCACTCATTTAGATGTGAAAACAGCTTTCTTAAATGGTTATCTCAAAGAGGATATCTATATGGTTCAACCAAACATAAATTGTGATATTGATAAAAAGGTAAATATTGTAAAATTAAATAAAGCAATTTATGGGTTAAAGCAGTCCTCTAGAGCCTGGTATGAGAGAGTAGAGCAATGTTTATGTGAATTGGGGTTTAAAAAGAGTAATTTAGAGCCATGTGTTTTCACAAAAATGAATGATAAATGTAAAATTATTATTGCATTGTATGTGGATGATTTTTTTGTTTATTCTAATAACAAACAAGAGACTGATAATTTAATTTCTGTATTGTGTTCTAACTTTAAGATGAAAAATTTAGGACAGGTTCAGCAATGCTTAGGCATGAGAGTTAAAATTGATAAAAATTCTAATTCTATTACCTTAGACCAAGAGCTATATGTTGAGCAGTTGTTAGAGAGATTTAACATGATTAACTGTAAAGATGCTAGTACTCCGATGGAATGTAAGTTAAATATCAATAAATCAGAAAGTTTTGATAGTAATATTCCATTTCAACAGTTAATAGGTAGTCTCATGTACTTGTCAGTCCTTACAAGACCTGACATAACTTATTGTATAAGTTTTCTCAGTCAATTTAATAAGTGTTATACTAGTGTTCATTGGAATTATGCAAAGAGAGTACTAAGATATTTAAAGAAAACTAAAAATTATTGTTTAAAATATGTTAAGGAAAAAGCTGATCTTGTAGGATTTGTTGATGCTGATTGGGCTAGTAATATCATAGACCGCAAATCCTATACTGGCTATTGTTTTGTGATGTCAGGCTCGGCTATTTCCTGGGAGTGTAAGAAACAAAAGACTGTTGCTTTATCAAGTATGGAGGCTGAATATATGTCTATAGCAGAGGCATGCAAAGAGGCTATGTATTTAAGATCTTTGTTGTATGAATTAACTGGAAATTCAAGTTCTGTAATTTTATATAATGATAGCCAGAGTGCTCAGAAGTTGGTGGCAAATAATCATTCATATCATAGAAAAAGTAAACATATTGATATTAAATATCATTTCATTAAGAATGCAGTTTGTGAAAAAATTATAAAATTGGAATATTTGCCAACAACAGCCATGCCTGCTGATTTTCTTACAAAGGCTTTAAGTATAGATAAACACTATAAATGTATGGGGGGTTTAGGACTATGTCAGATTTGAATTTGTTTAATTATGAGTTTAGTTTATTTGCTGAAGTTGGGGTGTTAGAAATTGGTATCACCAAAATAAACACTCTCACTAAACTATGTATCCTCCGAGTATATATAATCTATGCTTAAGTCTATTGTCAATCTTCATTCTTTCTGCTTCTTCCGGTGTCCGCCATTGTAAGTTGTAACTTGTAACCAGTGTGTGAGTAATAAAGATCCGTAATTAAATCCAGTAAAGCCGTTTCTTTTTAAATACATCCAAATAGTGTAGATGAGTTTTTTTTAAATTGCAAAGCATTGTTTCAAATTCAAGTAGACTTAATTTATAATCACTTTCGATACATCAAGTTTGTCTGTTTTAAGTTATGATAATAAAGTCCACTAAAGCTTGTAGTTTACAACGGCTGTAGAGCCGACACGGCAATAACAATTATACAGTAAAAATAAGTAGCTCTTTAAATATTTAAAACATCGTGCTCAAATGAATTTTACATATTTGCCGTTCACAATAAATTTCCAGCATAATTCCTTTGGTGTACACTCGCTATACTATACATACAATTAAACCCACAACGTTGTAGATTTATGCGCCAATAAATATGTCACTCAGTGTACAGTCGGCCGCGTCTTAAGATGATGATTGATTGGTTATGAATATGACATGACAGATATATGGCCTGCTGAAATTGTACTATATTTAAATAAGTGGTAAGCGCTTGACTATGAGTACAGATCGTCTAATTATGGTTATAGTTATTCTAACTACATAATAAAATTAAAAATTTGTTTATTTCTAGTAGGTTTCATTTACAAGCACTTTTAAAACGTCAGGGTTGTCAGTTGTAAGAGTAAGCGGCTTTGTGTGTGTTTAAAACTAAATGAACGTAAATACAACATAAACACGTTGAATGATACAGGAAGAAGGACAAGCGTGTGGCGTAGAAGCCGTTTACCAACAAACCGTTGCTTAGCAACCACTCACACACAGATGGCGTTGCTTTGCTAATGCACTTTCAGTTTCACACACAACGCGCTTATCAAACTCTTGACATGTTAACATTACTATAACAACTAAAGCAAAACTGTTTTTCTACAAAAGAAGATCTATATCCGGTATGATAAAAGACCATCTACATAGTCGACAGCATAGTAGACAAGGCAGTCAAGAATTCGCAGAGACACATAATAGTGATGCACTCATCTCAATGACCTCTGCACCAAGATTCCTCTAAGCCCATATGCGAGGGTCAAAGAAGACGCACTTAAAGAATCGTTCAGTCCCAATTCCTCCCTAAACCCGTAAAAGATCTCTGTATAAAACTTACTGACAGAGATGTCAGAGTTACTTAGCTTGCATATATTTGTATTAGGTATACCTATGTAACTAAAAATAAGAAATATAATAGTCTAATTAGCAAACGCAAACTATAGACTTCACTATTTTTTTTTATAGAATTATGGAAGTGTGCAAAAATTAAACTTACCATAAAATTACACTAAATGAACAGTAATTTAAAATGTATTCATCTGGCTTTCAACGCTGTATATTAATATAAAATGACGTGTTTCTATTTACTTCTATTTGTAATGTAAAATGTAGGTTTAATGTGAAAATTTAGTTTATTTTCGACAAGAAGAACCTATTAGTTATGTTCGAAGTAATGACAAATGTGATGTACGAAATTCCTCAACTATTTTTAGAGGACGCTAGTGAGTGTACAAGTACAGTCGGCCGCGTCTCAGACAGTGATTGATGAGTTATGAATATGACATGACAGATATACGGCGCGCTGAAATTGTATCGACTCTGTTATAATTTGGTAAACGGCTTCTGATAGATGCTTATTTATCTGTACATTAGATACGATATCACGATGAAGATTGTTTCCTTATTGTGTCAGTTGAGACAAGAAAAGATTTTGAAGTACAAAAGGATGTATTGGCTACTTGGTAGAAAATCCAAATAAATGTTAATTTAGTGTAATTTTGACGACCTCCGTAGCGCAGTGGTATGCGCGGTGGATTTACAAAAGGTCCTGGGTTCAATCTCCGGCTTGAGATTTTCTTAATTGGTCCAGGTCTGGCTGGTGGGAGGCTTCGGCCGTGGCTAGTTACCACCCTATGCAAAGACGTACCGCCAAGCGATTAAGCGTTCCGGTACGATGTCGTGTAGAAACCGAAAAGGGGTGTGGATTTTCATCCTCCTCCTAACAAGTCAGCCTGCTTCCATCTTAGACTGCATCATCACTTACCATCAGGTGAGATTGTTGTCAAGGGCTAACTTGTAAAAAATAAAAAAAAAATAATAAAATAGTAGAAAATCCTCGTTGTCAACACAGAACAAGATACAGACATGATCTTATGCCTGTTTGGACCTATGGGATACAGCTGTAGGACTGTGCCAAAACACAAATATATAAAAAGATTCCAGAACAATGTACTCCGGAACACTGTTAATGCACCTTGGTAGGTAAATTCACCAGGACCTTAAAATTGAATGCATCGATAAAATTATTCGAAAATGTCTAAAGCTCAACTTAAGACATTATCAATAATTTAAAACATCGAGGCAATCCAGCTACTCGATGTTAAATGACTAAGTTTAAGTTATTGAACGTTATCTTAGTATAATAATAATCTCTAATTTATAAAGTTCTCCGCGACGGTGTTTGTTACCAAACTCCTCCGAAACGGTCCGATTTCTATGAAATTCTTTAAAACCCTTAAATGATAAGGGTGACCCTTCTGAAAAGGTGTAAGGGCAAAACGTTTGCTGCAGCTAGTCTGTTTAAATTTAAGTTAAAGACTAATTTTATGAATGATGTACCAAATTCTTCTTAACAGAAAAAAAAGTTTATACAACAATCAATAACTACAATTAAGTAGGCTTGTATACCTGCCTCAAGGGTCGAGTGATTATTATAAGCTAAGGGTAGTAGGTACTTAGTTCATAGGTTGGCCTATGAAATGTTGAGGTTTTCTTTCTATCAAGAAATTTAAGTTCACGTGTCTTGAAGTGCATGTCAGAACTTTTTGTATAAAGTTATAAAATGTAAATCAGTGCTACCTCTTATTTTGAAAAAAATCTAATATCTAAGATCTCATATGATCAACGATCCGAGAACTTTGCCTTACAAAACTAAAGATCATTCGTGTGCCAGTGAGGTCTTAAAAACTGAAAATCTGGTACATTTTGGTACAATACAATTAAACAATGGTCGGATTCCAAAACAACCCTTATTGTGAACATTTCGCAAGTTTTTGCACAAGCGATAGTGCGTCCGCTATAAAAACAATACAAACCCTCGAATTCCCCAAACTATGAAAAAAAACGACAAAGCACAGCCATAGTCAATGGAGCTTTATAGGCTAAGAGTTAGCTTAGTGATTTGGTGAATTGAAATTGTGCAACTTTTTTTTACATAATCATTTGTAGTAATCTGATATTATCGATTGAAGTGATCAATAATTAATTTATCGAATCAATATAACAACGAAATATAACACTAGCACGCTCCGCGTTTTCACCAGCGTAGTTCCCGTTCACATAAGAATACGGGGATAAAATGTAGTAAAATTAAAACTATTGGTAAAAATTTTTTAAAATCAGTTCAGCAGCTCCAAAAGTTCCTTTTACAACCTCACAAACATATAAACTTTATCTGTATATAATATAAGTATTAACATTTAAAGTTAAAAATATGTTTTTTACATAATAATCCCGAGCCTAAGTTTTTTTTGGTGTGGGTATGACAACCAGTCCTACTGCGGTGAATATAACCCTAGACCTCTCGTATTTGAGTGCTGACATCCATCTTACCGACCATCAATTTGATGTAAAGTCTAAATAGCTTAATTTTAGTTAAATGTAATATTTAAGAAGTAATTTCATTAACTATAACCGAAAGGAGAGTGACCACAAAATACATAATAATAATTAGTACAAGATGTGAATAGTAAAATGTGAATGGTGTCTAAGGTCGAAATATTCGTGCACTAGCTCTTGGTATATTTAACATTGTGCGTTTAGCTTATGAAAAATTTCCGTTGATGCCTTTATGGATCTCTCGTCATTGTGCAAAAAGGTTCTAAAGATGTAATTTACGACCGCACTGTAATTTTGTGTAAATACTATGACAACTTGGGTAATAATTAACTTAAAGATGCCATGCTTATTTAGACCCTATATGATGATGTTTTTTTTTATTTTGATACTGTAAGTATAATATTAATTAGATAATATTTTTCTTGATACATTTCATGAAGAAAATTGCATGATCCTATAATTAATAAAAGTACTTTTAGCTCCTTTCTACAACGTAAGTGCAGTTTGACTTGAAAAATTAACGTGATCTTAATTGATATACTTAATTAAATATACTTATAGCACTTTGGTTTAGTATCCGTATAATTATATATAGACTAAAGCGAAATTACCCCGCTTCCATCTTAGACTGCATCATCACTTACCATCAGGTGAGATTGTAGTCAAGGGCTTACTTGTAAAGAATCATCATCATCATCATTATCAACCCATATACGGCTCACTGCTGAGCTCGAGTCTCCTCTCAGAATGAGAGGGGTTAGGCCAATAGTCCACCACGCTGGCCCAATGCGGATTGGCAGACTTCACACACGCAGAGAATTAAGAAATTCTCTGGTGTGTAGGTTTCCTCACGATGTTTTCCTTCACCGATTGAGACACGTGATATTTAATTTCTTTAAAATGCACACAACTGAAAAGTTGGAGGTGCATGCCCCGGACCGGATTCGAACCCACACCCTCCGAAATCGGAGGCAGAGGTCATATCCACTGGGCTATCACGTCACTTCCACTGGGCTATCACGTCGTCGATCCTTGTAATAGTAGGTAAGTTGAACGTCTTTATAACGAACATACCGCCCTTTATCACGATCAAATCAAAACGTAACTCACCACTCGAACCCACCATTCCATCCACAGCGAGCTCCGGGGTGTCGGGCGCTATCGGCCGGGCCCTGCATCTGTCCGTGCATAAATCTGTCTCATATGAAAAGAATTAAAACGTTCGCCATTGTAGACGTTTGAATAAATCTTCAAGATATCTTTGTGAGGGATGCGATGCCCGCGGCTTGCGCAAAGTTCACTCACGAATCGATCCTTAACTCTATCGCAATAAGGTTGACATTTGGTTGATGGGTGGTGCTGGGTGACTGTAAGCAAGCGGAGCGATATTTTACAAGTTTTTGACAGTCGATATGGCGCCCCTAAACGGCACCTGCTCTGATGAGCTTGGATCGCGATTGGTAACTTTTCTATTAAAGAGCGATATTTTTTTGGCCATTATATTATACTCGTAAAATCATATACCTAAGCAAATAAATAAATAAATTAAACAAACAAAAAAACCCGACTGCATAAAGTATAAAAAAACTGAAAAGAAAAAAAAGCTCAGTCCAGAAGTGTAGAAAGCAATTAGAAAACAGTCGGGACCTATTAAATAATGTAGAAGAAAATCATTCTATCCAATATCTAAGGTCCCGACTGTATATGGACCTATAGTCATCCGCCTCGCGTATTTTGTATAGACAACTAATAAATAACGTTTTTCTAATTGTAGTTTTTTTAAACATAGCCATGATATACCATTTTACAAAACAAAAAGCTCTTGAATTTGATACCCATATTGCAATATTAGATTTTAGAATTTAAACTATCGTGAGTGTTATTCATATTAATTTATAATGAAACACGGCTAAAACTCACGTGATATTACGTCGGAGTATGCCCGACTAGTTTCGAACCCATACGGGGCCCTTAGTCATGAGCTGGTTCTTGCATCGCGGCACGATCCAAACTCAAAAAATTAGATTTTTTTTTTTCACCTCGAGTCTATAGCGTCTCACAGTCGTCTTGTTATTTTTTTTAGTTTCACCTATCTAAGAACACTTGGGTTGTTGAGACAAATCTAACGATATCCTAATTACGTAAATCTGTTCAGTGGTTTGGAAGATATGAGGTAATAAAGTATATTACATACATACATACATACAAGATACGCGCGAAAAACATAACCCTCCTTACAGTCGGGTAAAAAGCCAAATATTCGAATAAATATTGCATTAAAATACACATGAGCTTTTACAATACCCTGTACTAGATGACGCTGCTTGTTTCTTTAACGGCGCTAGATTGTGCAATGTACAACTAAATTATTATGTAATGAAATGTCAATATTTTCTCTGTAATTATATTCAAACCCTATGTAAAACTTTTGCAAAAATTTTACCCCAACTCTTAACGTATTTATATGTAAATTAAATTTGCATTAAAAACAATAATTATAAAAATAATTGGACTGAAGCCTGTGAATTGGTAAAGCCAAGCCACTCAGACAAGATTTTTGGAAAAAAGCAGATTGCCAGACCCTCAACCGTCAAAGCATAACGTGTATTTTTTAATATTTTCCTCGGCAATATAAAAATTGAAAGTCGCCACACACGTCATCATTTTCCAGAAAGTGCATTATGTTTTTTAGGCAAGAAGCATTGCGATCAAAATAAATATATAAATTCCTTACGAGTCCAAATAAAACAGTACAATTATGTTCTTTTTGAAAATGAACAATAACTGTTTTAATTAACTTTTTGCTGAAAATTTCAGTTCTGTTTCTAAATGTGATTCAATTGGACGGAATTCTTGATAGTGAATGCTGGTCTAATCTAAGACGACATGGAGATCGCTGCAACAGGAATCATTTATGAGGTGGCTCGGAGACATGGCGGGATGTGATCTAGTAGATGGAAGTGGTTTTATACTTACTGAACGCTTTCAGCTGAATGCGAATTAAATAACTTCATCGCATGCGTTTCTAAACATGTATGTACTTATTTAAGTAAATATCTAGAATTACTTAAACACTTCCTCATCTTTTTATAAAACAGTAAGTAAGTAATAGTTGAGACAATAAGCAAAAAAGCCAACAACTTCACACGATCCCGAGATGAAGTCTTTACCATGTTTACATGATATTTGAACAAATTGTAAAATAAGTAAAATTGTAAATATGAAGCATTTCATTTCAGTTTTGACGGATATAAGGAGTAAAGTAAAAGAAGAAGAAGAAGAAATACTTTATTGCACACAAAATTACAATTATAAATTGAAACATTAAAAACATAAATTAAACTTAGCATGCAAAGGCGGCCTTATTACTATAAGTAATCTCTACCAGGCAACCCCTGACGAGAGAACTTGCGAAGAGAGAGCGGGAAGGTGCAATACATTATATGTAATTATATATATAAATAATTAAAAAAAAATATGTATATAAATATATACGTAAATATAATATTAAAAGGTATCGAGATTACTAAGGAAATGGTTACCAAGCATGCATATAGTTATGTGACGTCATAGACGACATCACAAATTGCGGATGTGTCACGATTGCAATGTCATAGCCAACAAGGGCCCAGTAGAATAGAAGGAATACGGTTTGGGCACTTAATAAATTGTTGGCTGAAGGGAAAAGTGTATAAAGTGAGCCGCCAATAACATTACAGTGCGGGGTTTATGTCGCCCTTGACTGGTGGCGACGGGGTTTATTGACTAGTGTACGCACGGGCCGAGCTTTGGGGCAGTTCCGCTGAGTTGTGGAGTTCTTAATGACCTGGTGGATTCGGGACCACATTGCTGGTAAAGACATTTTACGGATATTAATTCATATTATTTGCGTTGAAAGCCCGCGGTATGATTAAAATAAACAAAATAACTTGGAAAAACTTTAGACTTTAAACTTTCAGATTTTTACAGATTTAGATAGAGTCTGTTCGCCCGAAATTCTGGTTTTCAGCAATCCAGCGAGAACCATGGATTTTTTTTGGATAAAAGTAAACTTTGCGTATTCAATCATCATTTCAAAATTCTACTAAATCAGTTCTGCTGAAGCATGAAAGAGTAACAAACTACATACGAACTCACGACTTTTTGATATTGGTTTGATAATACAAAACTTTCACCAATGACTTCATATCTACGAGAATCGAGTAATAAAATTCAAAATAATATGTTGCTACATTTTGTCGATTACTAAATAACTTATTCTTATGGGAATTTTAATTAGGAGGTGATACATTATGGCAGTTACTGCCAGCTGCGTTGCTATGGGTGAAATTCTATGTTATTTATAAACCGAGGTATTACACCTAATTTATAAAACACATCTTCGGATCAAACGAGAGCAACCAGTCCAATAAATGTTAACGCGCGATAATTCGTTACGTTTTAATTATGGAACCGTGTGATAGCGTTTAAATTAACGCCGGGCAGAGCTCGACCGATTAAAACGACGTGTATTTTCAATATATCATGCGTTTTATTGAGTGGCTGGCGTTAGAGATAAGATTTACGTTTGAGTGCGTAATTACGCTATTTGTAATGATAAATACATTGAGTTGTTAACCGTAATTGTGACGAATTTTGGCTGAAGTTGCGTTTTGTCAGTAATTGTGTCAGTTATTGTTAGTTGGTGTATAACATTTATTTAATATCACCATCACCTGACGTTTCAAAAGTGCTTGTAAACTAAGCCTAATTAAAATAAATGAATTTTAACTTTGACTTTGAATTTTGTTTGTGATTAATCAAGACATTAATAGAAAGAATATTACTTGATAATTGTTATTTAAGTTCTTTTAAAACTTTGATTAAATTAATGTGGTTTTAAAGAGCTATTGCCCATAGTACTCCGTACAATTAGCATGGCATCCAAAGTGCTGTCCTGCGTCCACCAACATATTGTTACTTAATTACACCGGCAACCGTACGTTTCAGTTCAATCACAGCAATGCTGCGTAGAGGCAGAAAGAAGCACGACGGTAGTAGGTGTTTGCTTTTGATAAAAATCTTTACTACCAGTAGAGAGTTCTATCCAGTAGGCACTATATTCCGGGATTCTCAACCTGAGACTTCAAGGTCTTTCGTACCCAGCATTAATCATAAACCAAGCTGTCCATGCTGTGGTGTCCTTCATAAGTCGTGGCGCTATCACCGCATCGCACGTCACAGTATCGCATTACCACATTGTGCATTTTGATATCGAATTTATTACGATCCGTGATAGTGCCAGCGCACACGAACGGAATGTCGAAAGACGAAATCCCACTGTTATTCTATCTGCAAAAGTTTCTTACCCTTTCACGCCGAATCTACAGAACCGATTTGGCTGAAATTTGGAAAGAAAATATATTATTATACTCTGGATTAACTTTTTTTATTATACCGGGAATTTGCGCGGGACCAATGGATTTTTTTGTACGCTAATGTTTTAATATAAACAAATACATTTTAGAAAAGGTATCTATGAGTTTCTTGACATGACCAATATATTATTCTTCTTTTTAACATCGCGATACCTGCTCCTATAAATGCTAGGACCAGGTAGGTATGACGCAGCCCAATGGCAACACTTCAACATATTAAATTTTAATCAACCATTTTCATCGTTGCGGTTTTCTTTTATAGTTTTCAACAACATTGATACTAGAAATCAAATAAGTTAGTAATAAATGAGTTTCTTTTCAGTTCTATAAAAGGTGTATTTTAGAAATATTTTCAACAAAATAAGAATAAATTGTTAATAGAATATATATTTCAGCATTTACGTAGTTAAGTAGTTATGCAAAACAAAAAAAAAACATGATAATAATGTTATTGGTTTCAGAATTACTTTATAACAAAGTTTCACATCACAGATGCCATGAAATTTATGTTAAAGTTTAAGGGTAATACGAGAAGGAGAAGATAATAGGTCACAAGACTTCTTCTTCTTCTTCTTCTTCTTTCCTGGGCCTTTTCCGCACTTGGCCATTTGTGTTTGGCCGTTGTGCGTTGGTCCCTTTGGTGCTGGTCCCCGCCGGAGTTACTCCAGCCAGCCGAGCTCGCTCCAGAAGTTTAGCAGGCCGCCCAGGTCGCCGAACGCCTCATGGAGTGTTGCTGGGGATCCAATGAGTGCTGCGCGTTGTTCGGATACACCTCTGCATCTAAGCATAACATGTATCGGGGTTTCCTCTTCCTCCATGCATGCTCTGCACAGAGGACTGTCGGTTATACCTAGAACCGAAAGGTGTTTATTTAGAGGTCACAAGACATAAAGTTGTTAGACAAAAAGTCTGTAGTGTGCACAAAAGCTTTCGAATCACCGGTACACGTCACATGTCTTTCGCCTCTCATAAATTCTGTGACATATCGTACGAGTTCCGAGATTTTTACCCTATAAATAAACCTAAACATTTTGCGTTCCATACACCCTTATGTTAAAGGTATTAAAGTTGAAAATCTGTTATGAGAGTTTGTAGAGTTAAAGTTTTTGATATCTCGCGATGTCTTGCCTCATATTAATGACGGTTGGTCTCTTTAATTTATCGGAAATATATACTTAAGTGTTTCGATCTTGGTTCGGAATGTTTGAAGGTTTATTTCATTCGATGTGAAAGAGTTTTTAGCTTATCCCTTTGTTTTATGTGATCATATTAAGTTGTTCATATGCAAATTACGTTTGACTTACGTGTGTGAAGTCAATTAAGATTGCATAATCGTTGTCGTGTTGGCTGCGTTTGTATGATTAACCCCCTATTGCATTAATTACTATTATTAGTGCAATAAGTGTTTTAGTTTTAGTTATGTACTACTAATTAGTTTAGTCTAATGGATTACAAACGTACATTTATCCTGGGTTTGGGTTTAAATTTTTCAGTTTATATTCTCAGGTTGGAGTGAGCAAGTCGGTGGTATCCATCAACTCAGGGAAAACGTTAAGCCCTCTGTCGCTCTCTTTTTCAGGAGAATATCGTCGTCTTGGCATTAAAACCTATAAGCTGATTCTGATATTGATGATAATTCTTCTTCTTTGAGTGTATCTCCAACTAGCGAAGGTTAGCAGTCAGCTTCGTAAGCTTCCTGTATCTTTCGCGACGGGAAAATAGTTGTGCGGCATTTGCCATCCCGGTCTACTTTCTGATGTTTTGCAACTTTTTCTGTGCCTAATTTTTCTTTTAATGGCAACCCTTCCCATCATGATGAGCTGATAATTATAGTACTTTTCTTTATTCCGCAAAACTACTAGTAATAGACAGAAGTTGAAAACTTGGTGGTTCTTCACCTTCTCGATAATTATTATCATTAACATAATCATGATAGTTATCGTTACAGAGCTCCAGACTAAGGCCTATCTTTGTAATTTTTTACATTTGAAAGTGGTCCACAAAGTTATAGATCTCTAAATAACCCAAAGGGAGGGAAGCATTGTTCTGTATAGTAGTTCATGATGATGTTGCTGGTGCTTACGACGATGCTGATGCTGTTGTGTGCTCCACAGATGAGCGGCAAGCTGTCCCGCGGCCGGCTGCGCTAGAGATGCGCTCCAAGCAGCAGCCGCGACCCTCCTATCGCTGGCTCAACACTAACGAAAACGGTAATGTTTGCTTTTATATATTACTAACAGGTATGTCACTAGTGGACCGCCCTGTGATACTCCTCTGAGACATTGTAAATTGTTACTTACCCATTTATACTTCATGCTTTTATTAATTATAGTATTAGATTGAATAATACTCAGTTAATTTAATGAGTTTCACCGGTGTTATACTAGTACATTAATTCTTATTTTTTTTTTATTATTTTTTTTTATTCTTTACAAGTTATTCTATGAATTATATCTATGAAGCGATGATTAGGTACCTAATATGTTAAGACTTCGACTTCGGGCGATGGGAGTTCTATCTAGGACACGGCTACTTTTTCCACTTCACATCCTGAAATGAGACTTGTTAAGGATTATAATTACCTATATTATGTATGTCATTGATGTAATGACTCACATGATCTCTTATTATGATATTTGATAATGAAAAATATTTTTTATGTTTCTGGAGTTGAACTCTGTAATCGATAGTTAACTTTGATTCGTTTTTATCTAGTACTTCAGTTTAGTTTACTCAGTACATACAGTACATGAGTAGGTAGGTACTTAAGTAATGTCAACATAAGTAGACAAGTGTGTTCCGTCTTAAACCGTTACATTCAATTAGGCGAATCTAATCGGTTAAGTACTTGTTTAAAATTAACCAAGTCATCATTAAAATGCACATTTCATATTAGCTAATGTCGCTTCCACACCATCATAATTTTACTTTACGCAAATTAGATGAATAGTAAAATTTTGCGATAACAAAAAGCCCGGATTCGCGGACATAACAAGTGAATGAAATTGGAATATTTTTTTTTGAATTCTAAGTTGCCCCTTTATGGACATGATAGAATGAGTAACATATTTGAAAGTCCTGTTAAAATAGGTTTACTCGCAAGAAGAATACAAACAGACAAACATAAAATAATAGTACTTTGTGACACATAATAACTATTTTAATGGATATTATAATCCGCTCACCGTTCGGTTTCCTCAATTAACGTATATAGTAAAAGTTATTTTATTTGTTTCTCACGCAATAACAATACAATTACACACTAATCTGCGTATCTACGCCTCATTATTCAATCGCTTATAAATAGATACGTTAACTCTTACACGAATTTCGACAAACGTAAACCAAATCCCCATTTGCCGTCACCAGAACTGAAGTTGAGCCTTAACACCGCAGTATAAGTTCGAATTTCGTGTGGGATTTAGTTTTCGGGACGTGAACGCGCTGCATTCAAATCGAATGCGGTACCGTGACGTGACAACTTTGAATATTCAACTAAAACTGGCAATAAATATGAAGTTACGGGCTATAGAAAAAACGCGGCTACAAAACACAAAATGTAATACAGCGTAATAACTCATAGGGTGCTTTGTACAAAACTAAGCCACCGTGAAGCGATAAATAATATTTATTTTTGCTATTATACGCCGTTTTTGTCAGTTGTAATGGGTGTAAATGTAAGGGCGGGAGATTTGGGACGAGCGCTGTCGTGCGTGTGCTGCCTGCCTTATGGATTAGATGGTGCACTCGCGAAACTATAGTGTGTATGTGTACCTACTAACTGTATACTATATTTATTTTATAACCAACCTATTACTAGACTATTTTAACTGTCTACTAAGAGGGGATATGGAACTGAGACCCACCACACTGCTCCATTGCGGGTTGGCGGGCTTAGAGTGATAATGCTAAGTTAATTAACGACCACTATCAGACGTTAATGGTAATCGGGACTGAACGTGCTCTCCGAGTGTTACACTACCAAGTTCTTACCTGAAGGCTGAGAATTTAACTGAAAAATTCTTAGAAGAATGAAATATCTCGTAAAGCCCGACCCAGGCCCGACATGAAAACCACATAGGCTATCCACTGGACCAACGAAAGAGTTACCTCTATTTAGCTGTAATTATTATAGGCATTTAATTACTTCTAGCGGATGTTTATTTTGTCTTTATAGGAATCAGATAAATATGGAATGTTTTATGTCATTAGGGGTGAAACTATAAACAATTTTTTTGAACATTTTGTATGTGCACCAATTGTCATAAGAATTAAATATACTAGCGGACGCCCGCGACTTCGTGTGCCCTTTGACTTTATAATCCGGCTCTGTCACATAATCCGTTCTTAGCGAACGTTACTACCTGCCAGTTTTCATCGTTGTCAAGTGATTCTCGATATTTCTTCATAAATAACGATTTTAAATAATTATTTAGAATATTAGCCGATACTCTAGTTCCCGTTCCTGTAAGAATACAGGGATATAACATAGCCTATGAGACTTACAAAAACGTGGCTTTCTAGTGGTAAAAACAATTCAGGTAATCCAGATATTACCCCCTACAATACCTCAAACTTTACCTCTTTTTAATATTACATAGATAGACATCAGCAATATTATGCAACAAAAGGACAAAGTTGGACTAAAACAAAAAAAAAAACCGCACAAAACAACGTAAAAAGTTCGTTTGAATGCATACAAACGTTTTACGCAAAAAGTGCGTGTAAACTCATCAACTCTAATTAGACGCGTTTAATTTATTGCGTGTACGTGTACCAAATATTAATAACTACAACAATATCATATGTGTCTACAGAAATGCCTATTTACAGAGTATTAAATATAATATGTCATGTTTAATCTATGCAACCTTATATTTGCTCTATATTGATAGACGTCCACAAATTTTCTTCATACTCGTATGTATTGAATGCTATTATAGTCTTTAGTTAAGAGGAAGTCTGAAATTGTCAGAAAAAATGAGGAGTAAAAGGTTAGCCTGGTGTTAACATGTATTGCGGAGGTATGAAAGTCATATTACAAAAAGAATGTTGAATTTGCAAGTGGAAGGACACAGGAGGAGAGAAAGGCCAAAGAAGAGATGGTTGGAGTGTGCGAAAGAGGACATGTTTGTAAAGGAAATGGATGATGAGTTAACATGTAATAGAGACGAATGGAAAATATTAACATATTTTGTCGAGCCCACTTTATAGGGAAACGGGATGATGAAAGTCTTTCATGTAGTCTAGTATTTTTTTATTGCTTTTCTATGTAAATTATCGATGTTCGGGTTACATTCGAGGTTTTTTCCTTCTAAGAAATTTTCAGTAAAAATTCTCAACCCGGAATTAGGGAATCCGTGTCACACACACACTCAGTGGCGTGCACAAGGTTGTCGATCAGGGTATGCACTAGTATTAAAATTAAGCAAACTGGAAAAATCTGTATTTTTTAAGCACTAAGAAGACATCTATTAGGGTACCTATATACTTTAATACACGTATGAAGTGCACGCCACTGCATACACCCATGCCTCAGAGAGCACATGAAATCATTCCTAGTCATTATCAATTAACTCTTTTATTCATTTACCTCTACCCCATTTAGCCCTTGACTACAATCTCACCTGATGGTAAGTGATGATGCAATCTAATATGGGCGCGGGCTAACTTGTTAGGAGTAGGATGAAAAATCATTACCCCTTTCGGTTTCTATACGACGTCATGCCGGAACGCTAAATCGCTTGGAGGTACGTCTTTGCCGGTAGGGTAGTAACTATTTACTACCTACCGGCAAATACGTACCTCCTTAAGTAAACCTTCTCCTCCGTACTTCCTGCGTACCTCCGTACCTCCTCCGTACCTATTTAAGAAAATCTCAATAGACCCAGCCGGGGATTGAACCCAGGACCTCCTTCTAGTAAATTCACTGCGAATACCACTGCGCCACGAAGGCCGTCAAAATCCCTAAACCCGTCAACCTGCATTGGGGCAGCGTAGTGACTCCATATCACCTCTTCTTTATGAAACCCTGGCCGTGGCCTGGAGTGGGCTATTAAAATAGGCTGGTAATGTTGTACTCTCTGACGTCAGCCTGCTCGCAGTCGTCAGTCAGTCGTCAGTCAGTCAGTCGCGACAGTCTGCGCGTCACATCAGATGTGGGCGCCGCCTAACTCGCAGTGAGCTATATCGCCACTCCGCTCAAGTGCGCCACATAAAGCTGTCACATCATCGCGGCCACTTGTCTGTCATTAGAGCGCGGTTGCCGAGCTACGCGCCGCAGAGACTGCCTCGTGTTCATACGAGCTGTCTTGTTACTGCTTTATTATGACTGACTGATCTGGTCGCGTGTTCGTCGCGAGCTGCATGATGTCATTCACATTGCGATCAACACACGATCGGTTTTATCGGATGTCCTGCCGTTACATAATATAAAATTCGAAAGTAATTTTCAAGGTTCCGTACTCAAAGTGTGAAACGGGACCGTATTACAAAGATTCTGTCCGTGCTGTGCGTCCGTCCTTCCGTCTGTCTTAGGTAGCAGCTAGCTATAACAAACACTAAAAAAACTGTTTTTTTTTATTCTTCACAAGTTAGCCCTTGATGACTACAGTCGAATCTGGTAAGTGATAGTGCAATCTAAGATGAAAGCGGGCTAATTTGTTAGGGGGAGGATGAAAATCCAGACCCTTTAATTTAGTTTCTACTCGACGTTGTACCAGAACGGTAAATCGCTTGGCGGTACGTCTATTGTGATGTTTTCTACCTTTATTTCAGTGTACCGTATATAGACCCGCTGGTCCAGTATTTTTCTGGGAAGTGATGCTCACATCGCCTCCCCCTGTCGGGGAGCAGTTGTGTCAGTTCGGTGGCGGACGGCTGACAAGTGACAGTTGTCCATTATCCACGCTAGGTGTCACTGCAATCAGCGCTCCGTAAATACGAATAATGTCGACGTTGTCTTATCATATTTTATTAATAAACCGTATCACCGTGGATTATGCGCGACTGGCTTTATATGGATTGATTTGTATGAGAATTGAATTGTGTGTTTTATTCTAATGGAACTTGATTGCTAATTCGAGTAGCTCCATTGTATGTTATATACCTGTCTGTTTTACTGGCATGTTAAATGTTTTGCTTTGTTTTTACAGTAGCTGTCAATGCTGCTGTTTGGGTTCCATAGTTAAATAGGTAATTATTTAACTATGGAATTATTTAATATAGGTTAACATGTTCGTCCGTCAAAGCTTAAAAAAACCTTAGTAGGTACTTACCTAAAAAGTTGTAAATAATGTCTATGTAGACTTACGCGAATGTAATTGACGTACAATTAGTCACGCCAGTAAGTAGTAAAATATAATCTTTATGATAGATATGCTAGGGCTCCTATTGATAGAACAGACTTTTAATTTAGATGGAGGCAGTAGAAAGAGTAATTGTAGGTAATGTTTGAAAACAGTGGATGTTCCATTTCTCTTGGCCCTGATAGACTACGATACCAAATAACATTGTCGCTTTGTCAATTCACATACAAAGTTATCTACTCATTATCATATGTCGATGTTTTCGGTTTGTCGTCTATTGATTACTTTTTCTCTAATTGTATTTCTTCTTAGCCCATTTTTATATTAGAGCAAAGAAAACGTAAATAATCAAATCACTCAATCCGTTGCAAAGTTTTAACAGAACCTTACGAACAGAAATATAATTTAAGATTTTAACAATTATAAACAAAATTTGCTGTTACCGTTGCGGTGTGGACACTATACTCTATACAAGAATATATTACACGGTAATAAAAATTAAAGTTAGCCCTGTTACAACCC
The DNA here is from genome assembly GCF_947172395.1 of Bicyclus anynana. Taxonomy (NCBI): domain Eukaryota; kingdom Metazoa; phylum Arthropoda; class Insecta; order Lepidoptera; family Nymphalidae; genus Bicyclus; species Bicyclus anynana. The sequence continues at coordinate 18,384,250 of NC_069087.1, read as the reverse complement.
CCATCGGCTCGTTGGACAAAGGACAGTGAAAGCAGAGGCCTGCGGTTCGGGACTCATAAATTTGTCACAAATTGCATTGCATAATGTCATTGTTGTTCTCTTCTATTGTTGTTGACTGTACACTTTTAATGGCATAAAACAATATTTTTTATTCTTCCAATTTTGCAGATTGTCTTGTGACAGAGCTCATTCGGGGAAGTATTGCTGTAATATTTCTGTCGCCAAGAAGTATTGCTGTGTTCCGATGTGAAGGTTACCGGTGTAATTACGGGCAAATGAAAATTGACACCTACGTCTATGGTTGATGGACACAGGGCCGGACTTGGACATGTTTCTTGTATGCCCTGTAACGTGTTGTTTTGTTTTTAAGTGATGGTTTTCCATAGGTGGGCTATATCTACTTGGTCCGATAAATAATCACATACTATAATTTATAATTTTATTCGAAAAAATATATTTTAAGTAGGTTACCATAAAAGCAAGTGATTGTGAGCTGCCGATGCATCGCCAACTTTGTAGGAAAGTTGATTATCCGCTCCCTAAATAACCCCAAAGTATGTTTATAATGTTGCCCAACCTTTAAGTTCTCATTTGTCTCTTTGTCTTTTTGTTTGCAACAATTCCTTGTAACGTTGTCGTTGTTCTACGTTCAAACAGGACAACAAAGTATAAAAAAAAACCTTTATCGTATTCAGGAAACCGTCCATCCGGGCGTTATACTAAAAAAAATCTAATTAAAAAACGTCATTAAAATGAACGAAATATATTGTCGGGCCACACAGAAGGCGATTACGGGTTTTTACGAGCCGCGAGCGACTCGACAACTGTTTACGTTCTTTTATTGACAACTAAACGCACTTTACTGCCGCCGCGTCCCAAATCTATTTTATAAATGATTTAATGCGCCATCGACGAACTAATCGATCACGTTTTATGGGCTGGCGGTAAATAGTTTTGGTGTTTTTCACATACACATCACTTGTGCACTACGTGATGTAAATAACTTAATTTACTGCTGTGATTGATAACTGTTTGTGCAAACAGAAAAACAGATTAGTTTTTATTTATTTTAATTAATCTCTGCTAAATAAGGAAGAAATACTAAATGGCGTACATAGTGACAAATAAAATAACCTTTCTTTACGGTTCATCATACTTCAACGCTTACAAGGTCTCCCATAATACGGGGCCATTTGGTACTAGCTACGCCTCTGCTCTTTTTAATATGATAACTACCTTTTCAAAATGTTTATTTATTCAATAATAACTGCCACAAAGTGATGCCTGTTTCTATTCCATAGAAGCACTGACAACAAAAGATATAAACATTGTCAAGCACCTCGCGTTCTGTATTCATTACAGTGTGCTAGGCGCCTTAATGAGAGGCCGAATCGCCTTGTAAAAGTTTACGACGGATAAAATCAGTTATAAAACTGTATGAAGCCGTAAATTTAGCGATCCGCCGGACCGTTTAAAAGACGGGAGCTATTCCCAACTCCATAAATCAGCCTTCGGGTGGATCCGTGCCTATGTACTCTAAGAGCCGGTTGCCTATGCGTTGACCTTGTTTATACAAGCTTATTAAAAAATGTGCCTAGTACGTAAGTTTATGATGTGACTTGTATTCTATGTCCCAGTTCAATTAGAGAAGTAAAATTGTGTTTCTAATACGTTATTTTTTTAAAACATCTTATGTTAATACCTAAAGTATTCAGTATGGTAGGTTAAACTAACTGAAGTTGATATCAAAGGAAGAGTAAAGCGTTATTTCTTCAAGTTGACCTTTGCTTTTAAAGTGTGAACTGGCTAGTAAGTAAATTCTTAATAAATAATATTGTTTTATGATTTTTATTGTTGTGGTCGTCAATAATTTTAAAATAATGTATTACATAAAATAGAAAATACGCATTTTCTCAGGAAATTATTTTAACTCTCATCTGCAATAATTTTAGAAATCGAAATGAAACATTTTGTTGCAACTAGACAATTAGTTTAATATGTGGTCCTGCGAGCTGTTCGAATAAAGCTCATAGAGCGAACAGTCGGCTAGCTCTTCGCCTACACGGGAGCGCGATCGTAAAGATAAACGCACACTGTTTGTAAACACACTTACGCGCGTACGCGACAGATTTTTTTGTTTCCCGCTTTTATGACGGACTTTATGCCTGTACACTATTCGACTTTTATTGCGATTGTTGGGTGATTGATTCGTTTTTGGGGGACGGCCATTTTCTTTTTTTTTTCGTTTTTTTTTATTTTGTCGGTGTTTGTTTTTAATACCTATACGAGTATTCGATATTGTTAAAATGGCATTCCGGTAATTATGTTGTGATTTTAATTCAACTTTAATTGAGGTTTAGTACATATTTCGATGAAAGAGGATAAAAAATGTCAACCAATAGCAGTAGAGTCAAAAATAAATCTCTTTCGTCTCATAACGAAAGATATATCAAACCGAAGTTATGGAATGTTAAACTTTGTGTATTATTTGTGTATTATAAACTGCATTGTCACTTATCATCAAATGAGAATATAATATCAATACCAATACCACATTATCAAACCAATTCAAATATGACGCAATACTTACCCCTGCAAACTTAATTTCGACATAGGTGGGTAAAATCTACACAAGGAAACAACATAATGACTTGCAAGTCAATAAAGGTAAAGGTTTAGTAATAAAACAGACGGGAGCCGAGTAATAAAATGCACATGACAAAGGAAGCCGGGTCCATAGCTTTATGGTTGCAACTCTGTGGTTGCCCGATTGTTCCCACGTGGGTAGAACAGGTGGTAGCTTGTGGTCAAAAGACTTGTGTGACTGTGACATTGTATTTAGTCCCTAACTTAAAAAAAAACCTAACTAAAAAGCCTCTAATTAAATATAGTTAATATGGCACTCAGAAATGACTAGGCTTGAGTTTTCATAATCGGTTTAGTAGATCCAGATTACCCGCCTAAATCGAACAAACTTTACCTCTTTATATTATAAATATATTTAATACGTGTAGATGTATAATTTTTCCCATTGTGTTGTAATTATTTTAATTACTATTTAATTACTATTATTGTAAATATTATCAAACATTGTCAATGTGAAGTAATGATGATGATGATGATGATGATGAGCAAATCATAAACTTAAAACTAAAACTTCGAGGACTTTACTTCACTATAACAGTACAATTGATGATTTTTTTTTAAAGAGCAACTGTTGAATTTCTTGCCGGTTTCTTCTCAGCAGAACCTGCCTTCCGAACCGGTGGTAGAATCTTTACAAATAGTCAACTGACGTGTCAAAAGTGCTTGTAAACTGATCCTATTTGAAATAAATGAATTTTGAATTGTAGGTACTAGTTAGCTGGTGTCTGTGGTAGTTTACTCACTCCACCAGTGTGAGCAACTTTAAATCATCCCGCACATATTTCACACCTGGATCGCAAATAAACAGTTCCCGCCGAAAGTGTGTAAACGATGCTCAGATGCGCTATACCAACAAACACGCGCCATCTCTATTATTTATCGCTCCAATTGGCAACTAACGTGATTTAAGACTTCAGACCAACAGGGGCTGAAGGCCAGGGGAAATTTCATCATCATCATCATCATCATCATCATGTCAGCCGATGGACGTCCACTGCAGGACATAGGCCTTTTGTAGGGACTTCCAAACATCACGATATTGAGCCATCTGCATCCAGCGAATACCTGCGACTCGCTTGATGTCGTCAGTCCACCTAGTGGGGGGTCGACCAACACTGCGCTTTGTAGTGCGGGTTCGCCATTCCAACACCTTGGGATCCCAACGTCCATCGGCTCTTCGAACTTTATGCCCCGCCCATTGCCACTTCAGCTTCGCGACTCGTTGAGCTATGTCGGTGACTTTGAAACGTGACGGGGAAATTTAAAAGCAAATCACTGGCTTATCCCTACATATCTCAAGCATGAGACAATGTATATAGGTATCTATTTAGTAGACAGAAATACTACAACTGGGATTATCCGGGAAAGTTTTGCCAGAGACGTTTAGTTGTCTTAACAAATAGGATTTTTAAGCATTGGTTTGAGGCACGGGATGGTTGGTGTTGGTATGGTGATTATATGGGTACGTAAGAACTCCAAATGCCATGCACTTATTTTAACTCTCGTTTATGTATTTTTAACAATGTTAATATATTATACAAAATAAAAATATTATCAAAAATATCTGCAACTCCTCTTGCGGGTCTTTTGAGTGCTTAAGCAACTGGAGCCAGAGTGAGGAATCTCTTCACAATTTGCATTCTGTATTAATACAGTGTCCTCTGTTGCGCTATTCAATTAATATTATATCAAGTGAGAGAAAGATGTGAGACTTTGTGAGACTTTTCTAGTCTCACAAAGTCGAGTTATAAAAACATCGTTACAAAATAGCACTACGGAATCTCCAAAGCAACAAACGCGCGGCCATATTTGTTATTTATCGCTCGGATTGGCAACTAACATGATTTAAGAGTTTACGGTCGGAGACTGAAGGTTGTGGGAAAACCTGACTATGAATACATAATTAAGAAAACTCCCTTGTGGCTGGCGATTATGATAAATGATAATTATAGTTGCCCATTCAATAGGATAACTTAGTTTTCTGCGTTGAAGTTGACAGTTACTGCACTATAGCAGTTTTTATACTTGTATGAATTCCATTCTACACTTCAACTCGTGTCTGACTTAGTAGTGTACTTGTTATTTTAGTTCTAATGTGTGGATAAATAAAAAAATATTTTTGGAAAGAATACGTAACCAACTAAGTGCGGAGGAGGTAACTTTACAAACTACTACTATTACTATTTTTAAACCAAATTAGCTATTGGTTGAGGAGCGATAAATAATGTGATTGGCATTGAACCTTATGGATTTCTGTACTTTTGGCACTTAGCGGTATATATAGAAGTAGATAACAGATAAATATATAGAACCTGCAGGCACGCGACATATCTTGTGCTGAGTAGTTGTCCCAGTTCCAGCTCTTTCTTCAAAAAATAGAGAGATATTTCCGATTGCGTCTCTATTGGTTGATTTTATTTTCCTCTCATCTCGAGATTTATGGAGGTGCGTATCTTACTCATACTTATGTAGCTAAGTTGGTTCGCAGTACAAAGATACACCAACAAAACCTACTAAATTCCTAACAGAAATACCAACGCTCATCTCTTCCTTTTTCTAGTTGTCATTAATAAAACGTATTTACGTGAAATCCAAAACATGTTTACGTAAATTGTGAGCAACAAATAGGTCATCACCATCAAATATCAGTTAGGAATTGTATAAATTTGAAACACAGTTGCAAAATGCTCTCAACTACGCCATTTAGTTCCCACTTTAGTGGCAACACGCGTTGTTCGTTAGTTGCGTTGCGAGCGGCGTTCCAGCCCGTCATATCAATCTTGACATTGCAGAATGTGTTTATTCTTGCTTCCTTTTCACTGTGATTTGTTTTTCACTATTTGTATCGATGGTAATAGTACCTATATCGAGATATTTTACAACTACGATTTCTTCTGTATATATAGTAGTTTTTATATCAATAAATCTTTTTTTTTATGTTTATTCATTTTTAGTGTCACAAACAGTACATTAACACCATTGATTTTTCTAGGAAAATAAACATGTAAAATAGTGATCATGAAAGTTAAGAACACTATCACAAGTAATGGGAAATATTCGGAATCCATTGGTGCCTTAATCCGAGTCGCACTTGGCAGATATTATTTAACTAGCTGACGGCGCGCGGTTTCACTCGCGTGGTTCCCGTTCCCGTAAGCATTCCTCGATAAATGGGCTATCTAACACTAAAAGAATTTTTCAAATCGGATCAGTAGTTCCGGAGACTATCGCGTTCAATCAAACAAACAAACTCTTCAGCTTTATAATATTAGTATAGATAATATACTACTATAAGTTTTACAGATACTCGTACGTCGTACAATATTCGCTATTTTGTAGTCATTTCTGTTCGTCCATGTATCGGAGTGGAAAAATAGCTAGTTTTTGTTATTTATTATTAATTTTATAATAAAAGCTAATGCATATTAGTCGTTAATAAATTATTACTGACATAAAATTTTAGTTTGCAACCAATATTTTATTTAATAAGCAACATAATAATTTATCGCTCATCAATTTATTCATAGTCGAATCTATATTTATTTAACAAACTTTAATAGGTTGAAATTCCTAAAATTTAATTATTATACATACTAATTAAGAAGTCGGTTCGTTCGTGTGAATAATGTAATTGCTAATAGGTTTTGTGGATTTTGAATAGTTAAGTATTTATGCTATAATAACTGTGTCATTTATTTCCATATATGCATCATTTTTGGTTTTAACGCCACTTTTCAGATGATGCTAATGATGAATAAAAAAATCGCACGATTAGAATTCTACCTACGTAATAAATGTACTAAACTAATCAATGACCGACCTGCCAGAAGCATTCGTCCATATTATCTACTAGCGAATGCCCGTGACTTCATCCGCGTGGAATTCAGTTTTTCACAGATCCTGCGGCAACCATGGCCTTTTCCGGGATGAAAAGTAGCCTATGTATTAATACAGAGTAAAATCTATTACCATTCCGAATTTCAGCCAAATCGTTTCAGTAGCCGCAGCGTAAAGAAGGACAAACATACATACACACACACAAACTTTTGCCTTTATAATATTAGTGTGATAAATTATTTCGGTCAGCCCTGATAGACAAGTTTTTCCGTTTACGAGCCAACGGTGGCAAGTGATCTATTTTCAATTATGTCGAATGTGTATAATCGAATCGGTTAGCTATTAGCATAAATAACGTTTAAATCTGTCGCTAATCGCTCGCAGATGTTTCGTTAGCTGCTCTATTTATTTTGACATAGTCTTTTTCGTGTCTAAAATTCTAAAATTTATTAATATTTACTATTATAGAATAGTAACGGTACTGACACCCACACTGGTATTATTTTATGGCCAAAGTGTTTTTTTACCGTTTTTGTTACCATAACTAATGCTTGATATATGGACTTATTAGTTAAAACTATTGAACCATAATTACTTTTATCTCACTGACTAGATCGTTACTTTAAAAGCTATTGTATTGAAGCTTTAAATTTTAGTCCAAAATCAAACCTGGATATTCCCGCGAAAGCGCACCAGGAAGCTTATCTCTGGAACCGCGGACGTGTGTAGATAGATCTTTATAATCCGTATAAAAAGTCAACGCCGTCGACTAAATCTCCCTGACTAATGAGTAACACGGCGACTGTTGCTCGGCCGAGCGATTTACTGTCGACATTCGACACTTCACTGCTGCGGTCCTAGCACGAATGTAATCGTAAACGTTTATAGTTTTCGAGAACCAAGGATGAGTACTTTGTTAATAACTAAACAGGGGAAGCATGTAATTAAATAAACTCTAATGATTTTAAACTTATTTCGTGGTTGTTCATTATGAATGTTATTTAAACGGGTACATACCACGATAAAACGACGAGATTTTTATTGTCGATATTTCGACCCAGTTGCATGGATGGTGGTCACGACGGGACTGAGTCCCACGTGACCACGTCGTTTTATCGTGGTATGTACCCGTTTAAATAACATTCATAAATAAACTCTATTCATATACGCAGTGCTTACTAGTAAAGCTTCAATGGCATGATTTTCGTGATTACTATCATCGTTATATTTCAGTTAATGTAATTACAAAAACTTCATAAACTTACACTACTTTGTGTAAAATCCGTATGAACAGACTTTCATTACTGTTCATAATAATAGGTGTATTTAATATAATTCTTATAATAGTGGAACGCGCTTCCCAACAAAAGTACTATTCACTCTCGTATTATCAAAAAAGTGGCAGAGCCTAATGGAATCCTTGATAAAGATTTATATCAGGTGAGCCTGCCTACAAAAGTAATTGTTTTGGAAAAGCGTACTCATTTATTTATCGTTTTACGTTTCGATTTACATTAAACGAGAACTGAGGAAGAGTGTAAAGTCGTACTAATGGTCCACATTCCCTCGCGACATGTTTATTAGTGTCGCCGAAATATCGATATAAATGATATCGATATAAATTATGTGAGTACTGGAATAACACGGTGTGATGGCGATTAATAACAGAGACTACACTATAAAATTTATTTAGTTTTGCTACGAAAACAATAGAACTTACACATTTACAGATGATGTTGTGAATAAATTCCGAGTATTTATGTGACACTTCTTATTCATTGAATACATTTGACACTGCAGGTTATTTTATGTATTGTTGGAAATTTGTAGGTTCTCTAGATAATAACAACTAGTTGTTGATGTTGTAATGTTACACTAATTTATTCCCGCATATTTACTATAATATATTTGGCTTCGCGCTTGGTTCAATGAATTTCTGTATTGAATGGCATACAAAACTACATAACTATTAAAGTAAGAGCTACGAAACAGTTTAAAGAATATGTAATAGTAAGAGTGCTTAGGCATACAAAGACAACCTTATTGATGAAAGATATCCTTAGACTTTACAGTCAACTCTTTGATAATTGGACCTGAAAGAGAGCGGGGTATATAATGTGTTTTTTTAATAATACTTAATTTGGGCACATATATTTTCTTCATACAAAAATCACAATTAAAAAAAGGGTGATAGAAGGATGAAATATAGTGAACGACCTACTCTGACACATACCAAATATACAAAAAAAACTTTAATACTAATTTAAATACTATCGGTCGAGTGGTGGACACACAAATACCGTGATGCAAGGTTTTATTGTTATATATTTTTGATCAAAAATTTGATCAAAAAATACATTTAAATTCAAAATTCATTTTTTTATTAGCTTGATTTACAAGCACTTTTTAAACGTCAAGTTATATCTAATAATAATTCACACGTGCTAACGTAGTAAACTAACACTAATTTCTTGTTGCTTAAAACTAAAATAAAAAGTAAAACGCAATTCATCTACATCACTACGGACTACGGAGGCATTTAAAGGTCAGCACAGGAACGCACAACAGTAAATTGAAGTTGACTAAATTCAATCCGCGGTTCAACGGGTCGTTATCGATATCGATGCTCTATTCAATAACCGTTACGTATCGATATATTGTTATTGCTGACGTGAGTTACCGATTCGGAGATGGCAATAGAAACAATCGAATAAATACCGCGCGGAATTTATCTTTATTTCGCGTCTATTCGCGGATCGAGCGCCGTTGAAAGTTTAATCGGTTACGTATTTTATTGAAAATTAAAATGATTTAGTTTTATTATTTCTCCGGAGCGCGTTCGTAACTCGCGCGCCGGAGATTTAGCTACCAGGTATTGTTAACGTTTAACAGCTGTATGTTCTGAAGTCTCAGGTATTTGTTCGGATCAAAGCTTTGTTTTTAATGTCAGGTTAGGTAGGTTAGGTAGTGATAGGTAGGATTTTTTGTGGAGGTCATTATCATCACCATTTTTAGCTAATGCTGAACATTTTTTTTATTGTTTACAAGTTAGCCCTTGACTTTGTAGTAAAGGAGAAGTAAACCGAAAAGGGATGTGGATTTTCATCTTCCTTTTTTATCCATTATAAGTGAGAGACCAGTGGATATGACCTCTGCCTCCGATACTGGAGGGTGTGGGTTCGAATCCGGCATGCACCTCCAACTTATCAGTTGTGCGCATTTTAAGAAATTAAATATCACATGTTTCAAACGGTGAAGGAAAAACATCGTGAGGAAACCTAGATACCCAGAGATTTTTTTTAATTATCTGGTATGTGAAGTCTGCTATCTGCTGCTATATAAAATCCGCATTGAGCCAGCGTGGTGGACTATTGACCTAAACCCTCTCATTCTGAGAGGAGACTCGAGGTCAGCAGTGAGCCGAATATGGGTTGATAGTGAAGTGATGATGCAGTCTAAGATGAAAGCGGGATAACTTGTTGAGAATGAAAGTCCACACCCCGTTTCGTTTTCTACACGATATCGTATCTGAACGCTAAATCGCTTGACGGTACGTCGATGCCAGTAGGGTCGTTATTGGCCACGGCCGAAGCTTCCCACCAGCCAGACCTGAAACAATTAAGAAAATCTCAATCGGCCCAGCCGAGGATCGATCTAAGACCTCCGTTTTGTAAATCCACCGCCACCTTTGGTAATGTCTTCCAAACACCAATAGCTGTGAGTCATATACGTCCAACAGTTATCCGCTTCATGTCATTGGTTTAGGGGGTTTGACTTATACTGAGCTTTCTGGTGTGGGGTCGTCATTCATACACCTTGGTATACCTACCAATCCACTATGTATTGTAAAATCACATATCAAAATGGTCATCACTTTACATTATCAACGGATGTTAAGAACGATTATACGAGAAAACAATCATTTACTTGTTTTGTATTATATATACCAAGTGTGGAAAGAGCCGTATTACATTGCTCTTGTTTCACAATCGTTTTCCTAGATTATTCCAATTTGCTAATGAATACTCGACGTGGACGCAACTAGTTCATGTGGCTCGCTACAAAGTTACACTTCGCTACTAAAACGACAACGGACATAATGACTTGACAACTTCAAATTAGCATCTACAAATCAGCGTTTACGCGGACCGGTCAGTCGGTGATAGGGTGACTATGTTGCGTGATTTATTGAGACTTGTCCATAAAAAATAGATGATGGTATGGCAAAAAATCGCTTGCGCAGGTTATAATTATTTGACTCAATAGTTTAGCAGTCGTCCTTAAGGTCGTATGAAGCTTAAAAGATAGTAGTAATAAGTAGTTTTTGTTACTTAAAAAGGGTTCGTTTAAACGTTAAATAAATATGTTGAATTTTTTTTTGACAATATCATTCATCATTCTCAACCCATATTCGGCTCACTGCTGAACTCGAGTCTCCTCTCAGAATGGGAGGGGTTAGGCCAATTAGTCCACCACGCTGGCTCAATGCGGATTGGCAGACGTCACACACGCAGAGAATTAAGAAAATTCTTTGTATGCCGGTTTCCTCACGAAGTTTTCCTTCACCGTTTTTTGAGACATGTGATATTTAATTTCTTAAAATGTACACAACTGAAAAGTTGGAGGTGCATGCCCCGGACCGGATTCGAACCCACGCCCTCCGGAATCAAAAGCAGAGGTCATATCCACTGAGCTATCACGGCTCTATATCCACTGGTGAACTTCTAAAGGACCAAATAGACTATTAACTATAAATAGTAGATATACACAACATATAGTACTTGGGAGCTATTTAGTGCCCCATTTATCGTGTAATCTAATCAGCACTTGAGACATTAATAAGGGACATATCCGTAGTAATGAAAACCCATGGAAACGCTACCCGGCGCTAACTTATGAAAATGTGACACCGGGATCGGTAACATCGTGCCGTCAGCGTTCGCCGAGATTGATGTTAATGTTGTAGCTTCACTCAGCGCGGGCCGATTTAAGTGCCCGGATTGATGGGCCCATCGGCCGGGCCGCTAAAATGACGCTGCTCTTAATACTATACACATATATTTATATTAGAGATAACAGTCTAGGGGAAATGACATTATAACTTTTTTTTTCTTTCAAGTTAAATTTGTTATAGTTAAATCAATAGCGATTTTAACATTTTAAGCGAGTTTTTTGTAACAGAGCTCGTCCTAAAAAATACTAACGCCATATTGCTATTTCTGTTTCTGCTGCCAAACAGTTTTGCTGTGTTTCGCTCAGAAGGGTATGGATGTAGTAATTACTGACTTATGAGACAGGCCTAACCAGTCAAAGTGGAACGGTAAAACATGAAAAATTTAAATTTCCTGGATTACCAGCTGTATACGGCTTTGAAAGTGGTAATTAATAAATAGTTGTTATTAACATTAACAGCTTAAACCGTTTTGTTGATAACACAATATTTGTATACATTTTGGATGATTTAAGTAGAATTAAATGTATTTAAATTAGACGTATGTTAATTTGGTTTCCTGTCGTTCCGTGAAATGGCTACTTTACAAAACCTACGCAAATTCTTGTCAATACAACATTTTGGTCGTAGACAAATTTATTAATAAACTGTCTTATAAAATGTCTGAGTGATATAAATGTATTTTATGTATCAATTTATGTTGAAAATAGCATTTTTCTTTGATTTTGTCCGTGTGTAAATAATAATAATTTAGGATAAATTGTTATATGTACATATTATATTCCTAATCGTACTGATCTTTATTGATATTGCTTTTTTAATATCTTCTAATTAATATTGATCTTTATATATTGATTATTATCTATATGAATTAATTTCCAGGTCTATTCACTTTAGTTTGGTCGATTATTACTTAAAAAAAAACAAATAAAATTTATCTATTTGGTTTAGGTGTAGGTAGCTACTAATTAACTTAGCTTTATTTATTTTCTTTGAATTGCCTATATCGAGAATAAATTATTATTATAATACTTTCATTTTGTTAGTATTAGTAGTAACACAAATAATTTCATGAATACTATACTAGTGTTCATGAAATTATTTGTGTTAGCCTAGGTCCCAGTACAAATTTTATTTATATATAATGCGTATTCTTTTGTTGTATGATAAATTACTACACACAACGTGTTCTTCAATTAGGTATGTAGGTACTAATGATATTCTTAATATGCAAGCAAATGGCAAATATCTTTTTGACATTGACATGTCTTGAGTATCATATTTTATTTTTAACAAACGTTTTAAAACCAATTTATATGCATATGACTTTATAAATTACACTGATTTAGTGGGCTATGTTAATTAAATTATTCGCGAAATGTCTTCATGGAATGTGGCTTTCGTCAATGGAAATTTTAATGTCGCGACATTTTACCGAATTATCTATAGTTATTTAATGTTTACAGGATGTATTCTTTATTATTTATTTGATTTGTATTTCCGACGACGTTTTTTGGTGATAATTACGAATTTCTTTTATTGAAAAATATTGCTATCTTTCTGCTGATTAGTCGTAACTCGTAAAGTTACGACCAATCTTTCTTAATGATAATTAACATACATACTACTTTATTAATTAGCCAGTCTCTCATGATTCATCATTAGCTTGTTTTTAACTACCTATTGTCCTTTAGGACACGGGACATCTCCTATAGATGTATTGTATCCTCTCTATATTTGGAGTTAAAGACTCACGTAGTCATGTTGTTCTAATACGGGTTAGCGGTCTTATTATCATAGTGTATGATTGATTCTGATTAGTTACAACATCTTGTTAAATTTGACTTTTTAAAAGTTTTTGTGTAGATGCCTGCATCAAATAAATGCATTTAATTAGAAAAATATTATTTTTTGATATTTAGGGATTGGTGATAGATACAAATTGGGAACTGTTTTATGCTTGTAAATTTGTAATTGGATTTTTTAAAGATATAATAGTTATTTATGCCACTGTAGTTATTTATCTATACTTATAATAAATCTGTAGAGAGGTCAATTCTGTACATGAAATATATTTCCAAAATAACTATCAGGGGGTGATTAGTGATCGATACTGATGCCAAAAATGCAATTAATAAAATTTTTGTCTGTCTGTCTGTATGTTCTTTATAGAAACAAAAACTACTGGACGGATTTTAACGAAACTTGGTTAAATTATTCAACATACTCCTGGGCAGGTTATAGTATACTTTTCATTACGCTACGATCAATAGGAGCAGAGCAGTGAAGAGAAATGTTGAGAAAACGGGAGAAGTTACTCAATTTTTTAAGCTTCCGTCGCGTGTACAGCCTTAATGGTTAAAGCTACATAGAAATCATGTACGACGGAAATGTTCTCCTTAAAATTATCTATAAAAACACAACAGCATATATATGTCTATCTTTTATGGTTGACTCACAATAACACGTGTCACTCCCAATAGCTTAGCAGTTCGGAGCTTTCTAATTATATTTGTCTACTCTTATGTTTATAATACTCATCACTCATCCCTAATAAGAAAGTTAACATTATTACATATTCAATAAAAAAAAAACATAAAAATCGGTAAAGAAACACCAAAGTTATACATGAAATACGCTAAGCCATCGCGCGTGAATACTAATTCATGCTTTAAGGATTATTTTTGTGTAACGGTTGCCGCGCTCGACGCGACTCGCGGTGGGAGGAATAAATAAAGAAGTGCAGCCTTAATGAGTAGGGTAGGGGTAGGGTAGGGTAGGGTAGGGTAGGGGTAGGGTAGGGGTAGTGTAGTGGTAGGGTAGGGGTAGGGTTGCTATAGGGTAGGGTAGAGGTAGGTTAGGGTAGGGTAGGATAGGGGTAGTTGAAAGTTTACAACGACTTTCACGCGGACGAAGTCGCGGGCGTCCGCTAGTGATAAATAAATTAACAAACCGTGGTAAATGATATTATAATATTGACGTTAGGAATTTTGTTTCTTATTTTTTTTAAACCTAATGCTATGGAACTATTTAAAAATTAAAAAAATATCATTATAGCACGGTTTACCCGTGTGGCTGAAAATTACCAAACGACCTGTAAGAATGAATAGCTTTGTGTTATGGTTTGGGGTTTTATATTGAGTAGATTACGAAATGGGAGCTGAAAAACGTGTTTTTTCCAACACTTTTGTACTGTATGTATGGATGTAGAGAAAACATAACCTATCTTTGAATAGTCTGTCAGCGCCATCTTATGAGCCCAGGAAACGTTCTAAAAGTAATCTCTAAATTTAAAAGGGGCCTAAATCAGAGCGCGTGGGCCCGTGCGGCGACATGTTTATATGTTTCCTTACCGAATCTTAATTAAGTTTCACTAAAACCGAAAAAAAACGGTCTTTTATATCATTCAGGGAAAGAATGCGCCGTTTCGTTAATCCGTTTTGCCGTCACTTATCATCGCATGCCGCGGCTGTAATTACGGATTTTTATGGGAGTTTTTTATTGGTTTTATAGTGATGGCCTTTCTTGAAACTGGATTTATTTTCTTGGTTTTTCATTAAGTTTTTGTGTTAGTGTATCGCACTCGTAGTTGTGAACAATGCTTAAACTCTTCTTCGTCATTTATTTATTTATTATGACCCATTTGTACAGAACCTACGAGGGGTAGGCCTCTCTTGGTTATATTGTTCAGAGTAGGAAGAGATTTGTGGATAAAGTCAAATTAAATAATTATTGTTTTATAAGTGTGTAAGTGTATGCATGTGTGTGTATGTTTGCTTCTTCAAGTCGCAACTACTGAACCTATTTGGTTGAATTATTATGAAAGTTAGATTATGTCCTGGAAGAATTTTACGCGAAGTCGCGGGCGTCCGCTAGTCTAATTAATATTATAAAGAGGTCACGTTTGTGATGTTATATGGGGTAATATCTGGATCCATTTTTAATAATATTTCATCAATAATACCTAAGACACGTTATTTGTAAGTGTCATAAGGTATATTTTATCCCTATATTCCTAAGGGAACGGAAACTATGAGAGTGAAACCGCATGTGCCAGCTAGTATATCATAAATGGCAAGCTTAAATGAGGGTAGTGTTATAAGAAGATATTCGCGGGTCGACGGAGACGAGGCGAGGTAATGAGCGTCGACACGCGGCGCGAGTCAAGTTTAACTAAACGTCTTATTTCACACTCCACGGGTAAACACTATTGAGAGCGCCCGACGGCTCTCGCCGCTGTTATTGATAGAATTTATCAGCGATCGAGCACAGGCGGGGACTGAGGCACGAGCGGAGCGGGCTTTTGACCCGCTTATATCTTATTATAAAGTAATTTAATTTAGTTCACAAAACAGAAATTACCTAAACTTTTCCCGAGGCACCTGTAGTTTCTAAAACAAATCTAAGCGATGCGAAGAAAAATAATACTTATTATGTAATTTGCAAAAACAATAACCAAGTACTAAAAGTAGGGCCTTTTTAAGACAGAGTTATTCTGAAAAAGTTTATTCGCCCAACAGTATGTCTGCAAAGCAACGATACTGTATTCAGTCAACTGTTGGTTGGTAATATTATCGGCACATAAGACTTATATTCTGTATCCCCAGAGGAAAAATGCAAATCGAAGAGCACCCAAGCCTTCCATATCGGTCATTATCATAACCAATCAAATAGTGATTGATTTAGAGCATCAATTCCCAAAGTCCAGGTGGACCCCCAGGGGTCTACGGAAGACTTGGCGGGGGTCTACGTTGACATGCCATAATATTCTTTAGAAAAAAATATTAAGTAAGTAATCAATTCTCACTTTTTTTATGTGTTATATCGTGGTGGCTGTTAATTCAGCTGCAACGGAAATTTCCATAGGTGAATCTAAACAATTTTTTGTCGAGTTTTGGGCATAAATTTAGCAGGGGGTCCACCGGAACCAGTTTTCTAATTTATATAAGTGGTCTATGAGAATAATAGTTTGGGAACCTCTGGTTTAGAGTCTAAAACAAAAAGAGAGTCCTGAAATTAGACTTTAAAAACTGATGATTATAAACGCACAATCATTGAATTTGAATTGTGCTATAATGTGATTCCCCGCTTTCCGCCCGCACTTAGACCACACCGCAACCCAGCGCGCTCCGCGGTCGCGTCAGGCCGCGTTAGCGTCATACAGCCTGCCGCTCCCGCTACCCGCTCGCTACCTGCGACTTGCGGCGCCGCCACTACCTACACAACTAATGCGCGTAACTTCATCACTGCCTCTGACAACGCACTCACGTGTTACGTCGACTACTTCCCGTGACGTTCAAAACTACCGATTAACGAAATTAGTGTTGAGACTTTAACGGACAAAACCTTTCGAGTTGTTTGTTGTTGACATCAAAGTGTCGTGGAACGAGAGCTTGTAATAGTCAGGCGTACCTTTACGTTACTACGTATGTCTACGTAGTTGAGTTATCCCGATAAGTAAATATCTACTTACTTATCGGGAAAACTCAACTATGATGTAAGTAGATATATGCGACGTCAAGTAAATCTTGGTGTAGAAAAAATTTTTGAAAACCATTCAATAAAGAGTAAACACAGTCAGAAATAAAGAATACACCTATAGGGTTTTATGGCAGATCTAAGTAACGTTCGAAACGTGGGTGGAATATGGCAAAACACTTTTTATTGTTCATAATGAACTTCCTTAAAGTAACACCTGTATATATCGAATATCGTTAGAAAAGTGTATTTTTATCGAAATTGTGTTATCGCCGTGTTGGCCGCTTTTAAATTTACGCTCGCTCGATCTAGTGTCGGCTTCAGTGTGCTCGTGGCGTTCGAGCCGTCCACATCTCTTGTTGTGTAATTCTTTATGTGTTACTTGGGATAGACGAAAGAGTGACTTGCGTGGAAAAGGGAAAAGAGTATTTGTATACAGTCAAAGGATCCTTTAACCCTACACACATCTTTCACAAGTACGTGACTTCACTCAAGGTCATTCTCTGGCATTCTAGGGTCTTATTTTGGTTACAGTTTGATTTGTTGATTAAGTTGTCCTGACAAGTGTTGTGAATCATAACCTTTTATTCATTAGTTTTCTTATATTTGTAATAATTTTTAAGACCTACAAATATAAGAAAACTATAACAATACTAGTGACCTCAGTTAATAGACAAGATAGAAAATGCAAGTAACTAAAGTAGTTGGGTATTCGACCCGAGTCCGCTCGTAGTAAGACAATGGGACACAACACGGACACGACACGGCCACGACACGCAGGCGGCGCGCCTGCACCTGTACTGCACCGCGGAGGCGGCGGAGCGGTCACGACCACGGGTCACGTATGTTCACTGCGGTTCAGCCACAATCTTAGAGCAGTGCACCATTAGCGCGTTGTGTTACGTTGCGACGTCACAGCGTCGACGCTTTGTCGTTTTCCAAATATTTTAAACTAGCGTACGTCCGCGACTTCGTCCGCTCTTAGACCTTAATATGGAAGGCAAAATCCATTCTATCTATCTATGTCAAGCTATTCTCGAAATTTATATAGATAAAAATATAGCCTATGTTACTCGCTGATAATATAGCTTTCCATTGGTGAAAGTATTTTTCATATCAGTCCAGTAGTTTCAGAGCAATGCAAACAAACAAATAAATCGTTCCTCTTTACAATATTAGTATAGATATTATATAGATTGAACTATGTAATTAATATTATCTGTGAGCATTGTCGACATTTCCCACGGCGACAGGTGGGCCGGGCGCAGGTCACGCGCAGGGAATGTCACGCGTCAAACTATGACTTATCCGGTCGTGATAGTGCACAATTGCTCACTGACGGCTTGTGATGACGGCAACTCAATGCGTCGATAGATAGATAGTAGATAGTCGAGATACAGCTGTGATCTGGCTTCGCAGATTTTATCTCATACCTGACACAAACATAACTGCTTCTTAAAATGTTTCATACCTATTGATATTAAAAAAAACCTTGGCTGTGTTTGTTGTAGGCTCTTCTCGGACCAAGGCGCGTTTGGAACCCTCGTAACTTTAGTTTTAAGTTTTCGACTATTATTACCACCATTAGATTAAATTAAATTATGACATAATCTTGACCTTTCAAAAGTGCTTGTAAACTAAGCCTAATTGAAATAAATGAATTTTGACTTTGACTTTGACTTATAAAGAAGTCTGAGTTTGAGAGGTTATAGGGGGTAATCTCTGGATCTACTTAACCGATTTTGAAAATTCTTTTACGAATAGAAAGCCACGTTGGTTGTGAGTTTTGATCTATAATTTTATTTAAGCCGTTTAGAAAATAAACTAATGATCGAAATCAATTCCATGTAACTATCAGAAAATCTTTTACGTTTCACTTCAAAACCGGAGCATTCTCAGATGTTGAGCTTAGAGCGTTTATTTACCTACTGGGACGTCGAAACTGGGCCTGTACCCTGTAGTGTTATTCTGTAATGATCTTTTGTTTATCTAGCGAGTGCAAGTTTCGAAATCTCCTTTATCATCCCCACTAGTAGATGCCGCACGGTTCCCGTTCCCGTAAGAATACAGGGATAAAATATATATAACCTTCCTCGATAAATTGGTTATCTGACCCTGAAAGAATTTTTCAAATCGGACCAGTAGTTCCTGAGATTAGCGCGTTCAATCAAACAAACTAACTCTTCAGCTTTATAATATTAGTATAGATTATAGAGTATAGATTCTATAGTAGTGTTACACAGAGAGTAAGTAGTAAATTTGAAATTGGCACTAGCGAGTTCTAAAACATCGTTACAAAATAACGCTTCAGGAACTGTGTAGAATCAACTTACGCCATGTATCGCTTGGTTTGTAAATATCCCAAACCAAATCCAGTTAGATTGCTCTTTAATCACTAATAATAAACTAATTTGTTCTGCGATTTAGTTCCTGCAGTTTTCCGACAGTTGTAATCAGTCAGTCAGTTTTTCCTCCCTCCGCTGTCGCCTAGACAAATGTGTCCGGGGTCTCGGCCCAGCCTCGCGATTCTTCACGCCAATTCCAAACAGATCAATCTCGGCGGTGTCTTGTGTCATTACGGGGGAGGGGGGTAATGGACGGGGCGCGGGGGGCGGAGGGGAGACACCTGTGGAATATCTACTTGTTGCGCTCTTCATGGTAACTTTTTTTTTTGACATTTTTATTCCAAATTTTTATTGGTAAATATGCTCTTGTGTGATTGTTTAGATGTGTAAAAAGGAATGGGGATAAAATGTAGCGAGAGATTTTTTCAAATCGGTCCAGTATTAACAGAGCCTATTCAATTCATACAAACAAATATTTCCTCTATATAGTGTAAGTATAGATGATCTATGTTACCAAGCACCAACAGTAAAGTAACAGCATCCTCTAAACCTTAGAGACAAATACAAGATCATACCTAGTTATACAAGATCATATCAATTTTAAGTTGTGCTTGTTGGTAACTTTGTACAAATATGCGATTTTTTTAGTATATTCTGACATTTAGAGACACCTATAGCTAGGTACGAGTAATACATACAGATAACTATAAAATTAAAATCAATCAAAAGTGACACACTTAGCGCTGCATTAGTTGACGCGGTATAGGTGCGCCGTTTACATTTACCAAACCCAATACTACTTGTATGCATCTTTAGTATAATATCGAGTTGGTTAAGTTTCTATTTTCACCTGTCGATTCGAACATTAACTCGTAAATTCAGCGATGTACCCATTTCACGGCTGCGATGCATTACGTGGCTAATAACTGGGGGATAATGAAACCGATTACCGCGCGCCCGATTTACGAGCGGGAGGCTGCGAATGCGTACGCGACTGTACAAGATGCAAGCAAGCTATTATCTTACAGGCGAGTGAGGCTAGTGGTACACTGAGCATGTGTCAGTAATACCCGGCTGCTGCTGGAGGATTAATTATGTTTAGCTATCTCAAAAAGGAGATTTTGTATTCTGTATGTCGTCCATAATACATACTATTATCGTGAATCGTAGCAAACTTTCAAGAGTGAGGTGCGGATGACAGTTGTCTTATGACGTTCATAATACGTTCGATTCAGACAGGATTTATTGTTTAAATACACATTTTTCAGGTCAATAATTTAATAGTCTTTATATTTCATTATTTATATCTACTGCCTAAGCTTCTGGCATGGTGATTCCACACCGGCAAGGGTAGTATTACTCTATCCTCTGCTAGATGGACGGACTGTTGTGTTTGGAAGTCCTTACAAAAGCCCGCAGTAGTACATGTTTACAGCTTAAATTACGGATTTCATCATTATCTATATGAAGTGTCATTAGATTCAAATGTATGATTTTAACTTCAAATTTGCGTGCTCTCCAAGGCTCAGGGTGTGATTCCATCAGGTTACCAACACCGAATTAATATGAAAAATTTCTCGGAAAGACGAATTTCCTAACCTGTAGCCCAACACTTAATCAATGGACGTACTTTACTGGTACCGTTTCAGAATTAGTTATTTTTTATTAACTTATTCTGTATTCTCTCGGTGTTTCACTGTTTCGCAATTATTTATATTTTATTTATCATCAATGTTATCTCTCGGTGTGCCCTTGTCCTTAGCTGCGTGGCTAGGCAGGTACAGTCGGGCGCACCTTATCGTCAATTACCGGTGGTCGCCTGCCGATTACCGTGATTTACCGGTTACCATTATACGAACACAATTTTACATTCTTCAATTACGCAAAATCTCTTTGAACCTTACACCTTGTGTCAGATAGCCATTGAAGTCCGCAGGTGCCTTGATACTTTTAAAGTAGATACCACTAATTATATGATAGAGTTTAAAGTATAACTTTTTTCTTTTTTATATCTGATTGAATTAGTGTATTTTTTATCTTGGATCTTGGCGCTTGACTACAATCATGCCTGATGGTAAGCATGGTGTATACCTCATGGAAGAGATATTTTGTTTTATAAGCTTATTTACGTTTTTAAGGACGCTTAAAAATAAATAAAATATCTGATCTAAGTGTATAAAAATGTGTATTTTAAAGTATGTGTCTCTTGATGCCTTTCAATGTATTTTTCACATTTAGTAGATCCTGGAGGCTGGAGCAGTTTACTTTTAAAAATCGAAGAAAAAAAAACTAAAAAATAACCTGTAAAAATATGTTTTACCTAACCTGGCATTTGTTTATTGTCCGCTACGCATTTAAGTTACTTTATCAAAGAAATGTCAGAATTAAGTAAGGCATAGATGCATCAAAAGATTAACAAAATTAAACTTTAACATTCATTACAAAAAAAGAAAAACCGATGAACCTCCGATTTCGCGGTCAAACTAATTTCACAGAAACCAGATCTCACCGGGTTCGATGCTCAGTTGGAATCGATATTCGATTGAGGGGAAACAAAAGATTTATCTGGACGATCTCGAAAATAAAAGCTGTCATTGGCCAAGTAAACGTTTGATTTGGAACGGCGAAAGTAATCTAAAACCGATCGGCATTTCATAATAGAACGAACGCCTACGAGACCCAGACCTACCGCATTATATGATGGATGTAAGTTTGTCAGCCCATGCTTCTACTCTAGTCATAAAAAAAAATATGTTGAGTTATGACTTTGAAATATAGCAGGTCTCAAGGATGCAGATCCTCAATTGTACAAGAATAAAATGTAATTTTAGGATGTTTTCTACTAGATGTCATATGGAATCATGTCTTGAGTCGCCATCGCCATAACTTTTGTTTTGTAGTAAATTTTCGTTGAAGATGGTGTTTGTCAAAGGGTTGCCGCGAAGCTAAGTAAGTGGATATGGTTTTTCATGGACAATATTTAATAAATACGCTTTATGCTTATGGGTTTGGACTCTTAAAATCTACTACCTTCGCCACTACAATCAAAGTTCATAATTGGCTACCGTACGTATATATCGATATTAAGTTTACAATCTAGTTCCTTAATCTCCAATATACCACAGACCAGCGTAACGCCATGAACAATGGCGTTCTTTTATTATCAAACGTTTCGCAAAGTTTCTGATAAATACTGCTAAGATAGGCTTCTGTGCTCAGAATCGTATAATTGGAGCATCTTCAAGGCATAGGAATCTTCTAGGCAAGCGCATTTCATCTAAGACCTCATCATCGCTTTCCATCAGGAGTGACCATCATATCTATCCCATTCATAAAACATGAACATACACACGCGCATATGACTTTTAATTTTTTATTTTTCCTTTTTATTCAATGTATTTTCAGATTGTGTTTTATTATTATGCCCAAACTCTGGAAAATCTGTAATTGACTGTAATAACAAATAGGAAATACTTTATGATTTAATTTTTTGGTTGTTCATTTTTTAACCGACTTTAAAAGCGTCGTGAAGTTAACAGGTCGAATATTTACAAGGTGGAAAATATTAAATCTCAGCATCTCACTGTATTTTTTAACAATTTTTAACCGACTTCAAAAAGGAGGAGGTTCTCAATTCGGTCGGTATTTTTTTTTTTTTTTTTTTTTTTTTTTATGTATGTACACCGATTACTCAAAGACGCGTGGACCGATTTCAAAAATTCTTTTTTTGTTTGAAACGGTATAGTCCCCATTTGGTCCCATTGCCATCATGACAAGGTCTGATGATGGAATCCTGGAGAAATTGAGGGGAACTTTCGAAAATTATATGGGTGTCTAGTGTGTTCGTGAACTTTTCCATTTAGTGCCTTTAAGAAATACAAAATTATGAAGGTTTAAAATCGATCTGATGATGGAGTCATAAAACAGACGAGGGAACTCCTTGGCGATTTACAGCAGTTACCTTGTGTTTGGGCTTGATTAATTTGTCTTAATGAGAACTTTCCACATAAATAGGTTGTGACTGTCATTTAGGGGTTTGGTGATGAAGACCAAGGACAATTAAGGGAACTCCTTAACAGTTTACAGTAACTACCTTGTGTTTGGCCTTGATTAATTCGTATTGCTGAGAACTTTCTACCTAGATGACTTGTGTCTGTTATTAGGGGTCTGATGATGAAGACCAAGGTCAATGAAGGGAACCCCTTGACGGTTTACGGTAGCTACCTTGTGCTTGGGCTTGATTAATTTGTATTGCTGAGAATTTTGTACCAAGATGGGTTGTGACTGTCATTAGGGGTCTGATGTATTCGTTTGAGATGAAATTTTACACTAAAAATTGAAAAATAATAAAAATTTTAATAAAAAAAATACAACCGACTTCAAAACCTAAAAACGTACCCACTAAACTAAAAAGCGAAAAATAACATCATAATATGTTCTACCTGCTGATCAGTATGAAGTCGGTGCTTAGCCGGTGTTGTCTTAATTTAAGCCATTTCTGAAAGGACCACATGAAACAACATTGTCTGCAAAATCTAAATCTATAAGATATGCTCACATGGCTTGAATTAATACATCACCGGCTTAGCACCGCCTTCATACTGATCAGCAGGTAGAACATATTATGATGTTATTTTTCGCTTTTTAGTTTAGTGGGTACGTTTTTAGGTTTTGAAGTCGGTTGTATTTTTTTTATTAAAATTTTTATTATATTATGTAAGAATTGACATATTGCATACTATTTGTGCAAAATTATTAATGTACAAGTCCATATGTAATTGATCTGAGTTAAATACTCAAGATATCATCCGCTCGCTGTCAGAGACGTTTAATTTGAGTCACCGATCTCCTATTAAAAAGTGGATGCACAATCAGCGAACAAAAAAAACGTCACTCTCAATGAGTGCCAAACACAACTTCTTGGCACTCAATTCAATTAGTAGCATTTGCAAATTCAACCTCAAACTTAATCCTTCAGGTTAAATATGGTCTGAATTTGGGATTTTATTCAATATTGGACTATATTTAAAGGCCTTTACGTTTAATTTGCTTTACCAATAATTCTAAAACTGTCAAAGCAAAATTGGCCAGTTTTTAAGTGAAATTTTCTACATGATTGTGCGTCCTTTTATTATAAGAGGTCAATGGTTTGAGTGGCTAATTTAATTTTATTATGGCGTCTGCAATTTGTGTGTCAGCGTTATTAGAATTTAACCAAATACTCAACAATCCGAATTTTGCGGATATATGTTGTCGATTCGAAATCTTTATTTCTTTTGTTTTATTATTCAAACCGTCAAGCGCAAGCAACATAAAACATTGTTAAACTTCAGCCTACATCAAATGGGGTAGGTCTGGTTGGTGCAGGCTCGTAGACCATAAGCGGCGGCGGGCGCGGCGCCATTGTCTTCGACACTGCCTCTTTGTGAGCCGCTGACGCGAAAATGAATCGCTGATCAACGTCGCTGCTCTTTGCGGCCTTTGTTTTTCTTTCGCTGTGAATTTCTATTATAAAATGCGGGATGAGTTCTGCATCGCTCACTTTACATCCGTAATGAAGTAAGATAAAACATAAAATCTAAATAATCATAAATCATCATTATCATCATTATGAGAGGGGTTAGGCCATTAATCAACCACGCTGGCCCAATGCGGATTGGCAGACTTCACACACGCAGAGAATTAAAAAAATTCTCCGCTGTGCAGGTTTCCTCACGATGTTTTTCCTTCACCGTTTGAGACACGTGATATTTAATTTCTAAAAATGCACACAACTGAAAAGTTGGTGGTGCATGCCTCGGACCGGATTAGAACCCACGCCCTCCGTAATCGGAGGCAGAGGTCATATCCACTGGGCTATCACGTCTCTAAATCATAAATAGGCCTTCGAAAAACGATCCAGCGTCAGTTCTTTAAAATACAGTGCATTGCTTTACTGCGATCGAACGAATTGTCACTGACAGGTATTACAGTCGGATTTTTTTTTATTCTTTACATAATTATTAATCTCACCTGATGGTAAGTGATATTGCAATC
The DNA here is from genome assembly GCF_947172395.1 of Bicyclus anynana. NCBI lineage: Eukaryota > Metazoa > Arthropoda > Insecta > Lepidoptera > Nymphalidae > Bicyclus > Bicyclus anynana. Next base: position 18,358,957 of record NC_069087.1, on the reverse strand, counting down.
TAAGATGGAAGCGGGCTAACTTGTTAGGAGGAGGAAGGAAATCCACACGCCTTTCGTATCTGCACGACATCGTACCGGAATGTTAAATCGCTTGGCGTCTTTGTTGGTAGGGTGGTAACTAGCCACGGCCGAAGCCTCCCACCAGCCAGACCTGGACCAATTAAGAAAACCATGACATACATGACCACAATCTAAGATGGAAGCGACCTAACTTGTTATGAGTAGGATTAAATCCACACTCCTTAGGGATCTATTTATCGCACAAGAAACCTGCATACTAAATTTCATGAAAATTTCCGAGATTCGGATTATATAAGTATTATTATACATATGTACAAGAATTGTTAGTTTCACGGTATTAGATTTGTCTATAACTATAGTAAAGTAATATAACACACAAGGACATTTAGATAAAGTTGAGAAAGACAACCGTCCCACGGCTATCCTGTAAGTCATTGAACATCCAACAACTCGTCGACAATCAACAAGCGAGCCACAAATCCGCTAACAAGCGAGGTATCCAACAAAGATACACTCGTAAGTTTTTTCACAACATAACATTCAGTCACGCGTAGACTATCCCCATTCAGCCAATAGCCCTAACAAAGTCCTCAGCCGCGCAATAAAAACTTATTGCTGTCCGTCCAATGGTGTTCCCGCGACTCACGTCACATTTCTCAGTAGTTGGAAAACGATAATACACCCGTGGATAATAAATAAGCCCTCATCATTTACATTGTGTGCACGAGGGAGACGAGATTATAGTTGAGTCGTACGTGTGAGAAAGACGGCAGCATGTTTATGCACTCCCGCCCACTCTGCGCGGGCGCAGTGTGACAGTTTTTCTGCAATAAACTTGATGTTAACTTGGCCGTGCGCCGTATATTTCAATTTGCTGTTTTGCACTTGTGGGGACATTCCTTGGCTTGTAAATTAAAAAATAATAAATTCCACTCAAACAGTCCTGTGGTCCTAGTGTCGGTGAAGTGTGTGTATTTATTTGTTTGCTCTCTGTAAACATTTGTCATACTCGGTACAGTATGTCTTAAAGACTTGCTCTATGTCAATGTCAAACTTCGCTCTGAACATGAGGCGTATGGCAGTGTACGAAAACATATCCCAATGGTATATTATGATATCTGCATAGTTTGAAGCGTTGCAACTTCATAGCGGACTATATATGTATATAGCGGACGAAGTTTGTCGCATACTACGAGAATACACTAATGATGGAATGCCTTGCTAACCCGTAGCGCGACCAGTAGGTACAGTGATTACCCTGTTTAGGTAATCTACTAATAAAGACTAAAAACTTGAAAAAATAGCCAAAAAAACGAGATTATCGCTATGTGAAATGTTAATACAACCAGCAGTCGTAATGGTTTAAGAAGCTGAAAGTTTTTCTATAAAAACCACGAAAATCTGCCCTTAATAGGCTATCGCTCTACAACTTAAAGCTTCGACCAACACATCAAGAAACTTTCGCTATGTCTGTTAGTCATAAAATCGTTTAAGAAATAAATAGAAACAGAATAAAACTAACGGAAGCCCGCGAATTCGTCCGCGTGAAAATCAATGTAAATTTTCAACCCCTATTTCACCACTTTAAGGGTTGAATTTTTAAAATTCTTGAATCACATTATATATATTTCATAGTTTTTTTTATGATTTATGAAAATTTTATTAGAACTGTAACTCTAAAAATAAAGGACTTTCCATACAAACTTTGATCCCATATTTTCCCTCCTACTATTTTTATTTTAGGATAAAGGTACCCTATGTTTTGCTCCAAAGTCCATTTACCATTATACCAAAATTCATCTTCATCGGTTTAGCCGTTTAGTCGTGAAAAGGTAACAGACAGACTTACTTTCGCATTTATAATATAGATAGTACGAATAACAATATTTTCATTATTTTACTTCTGTCAGCTGGTTACCTACTTATAAGGTTTGAAGGGCAGTGTAGGCGGAGCCAATGTATTAATTAACTGAATCCTGCGTTTTATCTCAGTCGTAAAATCGACATACTTATGAGCACACGCGAGCAATTTATAGCGACGTGCTTCTGTACTGTTACTTCTGAAATGGACATTGACATTGAAGTGGGAAAGCTTCTACGTAGGTAGTGATACCCACCCCCGTAATGCACTTATGTGACTAGCTTCTATTTGATTGGTCCTGCCGGCCTATTCACTAATTTTGAAATAATATGTTAGCCACCTAATATAATTAACATCAAATCAATAACATAACAACCGCATTTTTCGTATTCTGTAAAGCGAAACGAAAATCACAATGTCGTCAGCTATTCACTATTTCCGTCTTTATTATCAACCTATTAAAACTAATATCAAATTAATTGAGAAATGTCATCTACCTACTGTATGATAGATCCACTAGCAGGCACCGGTTGATATTATACGTAGAATCTCAATTTCGTATTATGTCAACTAGCATACGTCAAAGACGGTAAATTGACCTGCAGAGCAATATTCATTATGTACTTACTCTATGATATCCACGAAAGTGTTGTAGCCATTGGTGGGCATGTTAACATATATAATCTCAATTTTGATAAGTTAGCATTAAATAAATAATTAATACGAAATCTTGTGAATTAAGAATTAAATTAAATTAAAAAGTGAAAATTAAGACTTCAATAAAAACATGTTAATCCGTCGGTCCCTATCACTATCTAATGATAGACCACTATCGACCACTCTCAATAGACCTGATAGTTGTCTTTAAAGAAACATAATCACCGCCAACCTGCATTGGATCAACGTGGTGGGTCTAAACTCTATATTCCCTCCTCTATGCAGAGGGAGACTTGGCCTTGTAGTGTGCCGTTTAAATTGTCTGATAATGCCATCATTATGGATCATACACAGAAACCTTTCATCTTAACTTTGCACATATTCGCAAAGCAATTGAATTAGCCACTAGCGAACGATCCAGGCGTCGTCCACGATCGCACTCATCGGCAGCGGATCCCGTCTTAACTCTTAAACAGTTTAAGCAGCAACACTCAAGTGTCCAGTTAAGGTGTGGCGGTATCGAATGCAATTATCCGCGCCGCCGGTAATTACGTTAAGGAATTATTGCTAATAAACGATAGATGGCGGTTTTAATATCGATAAGATTCGCTCGCGAAGGAGCGACGAGCCGATTTAATGGAGATAAAGGGAGTAATATGTTTTTTATTTTTATTTAGTAAAGAAAAAGTAAAGCAATCTATGAAATTTATATTTTTGTTATTATAAGCAAACGATTAAGCTCACTTAAAGCTCCATCAAGTAATGTGTTATGTTGTCCTTTCCTGATTATAAAAAATAGTCATAAGAGCCCAACTATTTGCTTTAAAACAGCGTCGTGGGTGTAAGATCTAAATACCTACCCTTTGCCGAGAAATCCTGTAGGACATTTAGCTCTGATGATAGTGATAAAGCCTTCAAATAGTTTTTTTCATTTTTTGTGTCAAAATCCGTCACAATAATTGTGTTAGCAAAGAATCGGAGGCCATTGACCCGTGGCGTAGGTCAGTTACGCGGAGGCGTGACGTAAGGCCGAGAGCACATCGCTGTTTATTGCTCAGCACATGCTTCTGTTTTGTTTATACTGAACTAGCGGAACGACACATAAACTATAATAAATAATATGCTTTTTTACACACCTGCTTAACCAAAATCTTAAATAATACCTACCTATTGGTAAATGGTGATAAACTAGAAAAGAAAAACCTGGCTTAGGTTGTTGTGGGCTCTTCTCGGATAAAAGCGCCTTTGGATCTCTCGTAATTTTAAAGTTTCGACTATTTACCTACTATCATTGTCTAATAAAAATATAACCTGACTTTTTGAAAGTGCTTGTAGAGTGTAGTTGGAAGTGTAGATCCAGTTTAGGAAATGACGCACCAGTCTAGAAAAGTCTCTATTAAACTACTACATACACACCTATGATAAATATATAATAAATATAGGTAAACATAAAAAAATCAATCAATTGACAATTTCTTCGCATTAAAAGTGTGAAAATTATGACAGTGTGTAGTGGTGATATTTTAAGTTAAAGCGATGGACGTCCGTCGTGAACCTCTTGCAAGGACCTCTTCTCCAAACACTACGGTCTTAAAAAAAATTAAAAAAAAAAAACAAATCATTTATTTCAGGCATACATCCATATTAAGAAAAACATAAAAACAAAATAAACAGCTTGTGTATACTGTAAATAAATAGAAACATCTACCTATAGATACTCCGGTAATTCAACATCACAGCCGAAAGCTAATTTGTCATCAAAATAAAAAGTACAAACAGACAGACAAAGACACACCGTTTGAAACGAGACCCTTCGCAGTAAAAAGACTCCCGTCAAAAGACAAGGTCCAGTTTGATTAAATATACAGAATCCCATTAGCACCCGTCGGCAATAATCTATTCGATAGCAAAACGAAGTCCCTCCCCTCCACATTAACAATTCAGCGAGTGGAAGCAAACAAGACGATGACAACCGCCGGCGAATGTGTCTTGTCGCTTCGCACCTACTTTATTTGCACGAGTGTACACATTTCATTTTCGTTGTGCAGTGTGTATCCATCTTAATGTATCCTTAAAATGACAATTCATATTGTTTATCTACAATCATTGAGTATCACACTATCACATCACACTTCACACTAATATTTTATAGGCGAAAGTTTGTGTGTGTGAAGTGTGAAAATGTGTAAGTATGTTTGTTCCTCTTTTACGTTGCGGCTACTGAAGCGATTTGGCTGAAATTTAGAATGGAAATAGATTTTACTTTGGATCAACACATAGGAGACTTTTCATCCCGGAAAATCCATAGCTCCCACGGGATTTGTGAATAACAGAATTACACGCGGACGAAGTCGCAGGCGTTTGCTAGTACTGAATAAACTTGTGATGATAAATAAAAAGTAGTGTTGAAATAAATATTTCGTAAAATAACAGAAAACAAAAATTATAAATTATATAACAGAAAACAAATATGAAAATAACAGAAAACAAATTTTACATTTTTTATCGATTTGTCTATCTCTACAACCTGCAATCTTGAAAGTATCTAAGTCTGAACATTTAAATAGGAATTAGATCTTTGGATCGCGAACAATGTCGATTAACTGTAATATAGAAGAGCTTACCTTACCTTCCTGTTCAATTGTATTTTCAAAACAGAAAATAAAGCTTTCTACTTTACTTACAAATTAAAAAGTTCACGTCCTCAAAAAAAAGAACTGCAATCTGACCACGTCCTTCGCCGTGCGTCGTCGTTCATTAGAAATGCCACTTGTATATTTTGAAACATGCAGGTACTCCCTCTCGCCCCCTTCCACCCTCCTTAGAGTGCACCTGATTCTTTTTTCCCTCCGAAATGAAGCGTCCGTTACGGATGTGGACATTCTCCCCGACTCACCCCCCGGGCTTTAATTAAAGGCCAGCATAAGGTTTTAACACGTCTCCTAGTCTTTGATAGGTTCTTGTCTCATTGAATTGAAAGGATTTTTTCCCGAATTAGAGTGGGCAGGGTGGATGGGGGTAGATTAGAGTTAGATGAGTCGATTGGAAAGGGTTGAGTGGTCCGTCTGATGTTCTGTTTGCACTGGATCACTTTGTATACTCGAGGGTAGGTGGAGTGCTGCAAGTACTTAGCTCTGGAGGGTGTATTGTTTAGACGTAAATCGGGTTAAGGGTTAAATGGTTTAAGCGTTTTTGTGTTTTGGTTATTGGATTTATTGAAAGAGGCTTCACTAATGTGCTAAACTATGATAGTTTACCCCAATTACCCGACAGACGAAATAGAGTTATATTTTTCACATATTATGAGCGTCTGTATTTATGGGAAACTGTAGACAGATGGTTGATGAAAATTGTTCTGGGTATATTTTTTTTATTTATTTTAAGAAGAACAATTGTCATTAATAATAAAAATTTCTTTTGCAGGTAAGAAATTCTGACTCGTGTTTATTGATGGAAATTAAGAAAAATGTCGTTTGGTAAGACTTACATATAATTGAGCTTTTCTGAATTGTTATGTTAGACAATATGTTTATAATTTTACTCTTGTCATTAATTCCAAAAAAAGGGCACTTTTATGATATTAATATAATAAAAGTGCCCTTTTAATTTTAATTTAATTCTAAGCTAAATAATAAGTTCTTGTGTGAGAAGAAACCCAGTATAAAGTCAACCGATTTTTTTAATCTACAGCATTAACTCAACATATATAATATAATAGCTGCTAAAGTCGGTATAATAACACTCTTATGAACAATATTCTCTAATAGCTCTTATAAGTACTTAATTTTGATCAACGTTACTTAATAAGGACAAAGATATGACCACTAGTCCATATTAGACAAAACTATGAATGATGTTTTGCTCGCAGTTCAAAAAATGTTAATTTATTGTTGAATCTATGATTTTATTACACCTTTTGTTCATATTAACTTTTGTTGTACAGAAATAAAATTCTAATAAAGTTGGGCGACAGTCTTAATAGAATACTCTTCGAGAATCTCATTATACTAAAATCGTCGAAATTTACATAATAGAAAAATTTGACATCTCAGAGGTCACTATTGGTTGTATTTCATTTCTATGTTTGGTACTTTAAGGCCAATTTACACTTGACTCCAGATTGTCGCGTTTAAAACGCATCGACTTTTTCTGTTTTAACTAAGATAACATGATGATACGAGTATGTCTCTGGTACGTCCATAAACGTCTATAAAGTTAATATAAAAATACTGTACTTTGCAATTAAACTAATTGATCAAAGAGGCATAAAATAAATTCCAAAACAATGCTCATTAATCTATCGAAATTCCAAAAAATAGTTACTCATTTTTTTTAAATGCCTTTATTCATTATTTTATTTTTGTGTACAATAAAACATTTCTTCTTCTTATGCAGTCGATAAATTGTTATAGATTGTATTAATAACTAATTTAATTAAAAGTAAAAATGGTTGTGCTTTGTGAAGCCAAATTTTACCTATAACATACATATTTTCAGTTTCAGTTATTAATCTGTTAATAATATGAGTCTGTGAATTTTTTTTCAATACGCACTTGTCAATTTTATTCACCGGGATGTAGCGTAGATTACAAGTATGGTTTTGGGTTCTTTAGGGTTTTAATTTTTGGTCCATAAATCTCACTTGTTTCTAATGCCTATCTTAGCCTAGATCTAAGTCATTCAGGAAGGAGGAAACGTATTTAGAGATAATGCTTGCATCGCGTTCTACAAGTTCTTCGGCATTCATCCGAATTCCAAATGACGCTGAAGTGATTCACTATTGAGTAGGTTACAGCAACACACAATCAGAATAACAATATGTCAAAATAAACGCCCGGCCATCGATCTACAGCCGAGTGTAAATGGGTCGCAAAAGATTTCTTCATTTGTAGTGACCCGCACCCACGCAAGTCGCATAATCCACGCAGAAGTCATTTAACCACCGTTTTATATTCATACTATGGTAACGAACGCCTCTTCAGTTTGGACATGTTTATTTCACCTTGGCTCGTTTTATGGGTTTTTTTATGGGACATTCTCTATACAGAATCACGTGTTGAATGCGATGTACTTAAACTAAAGTTTAACATACGCTTCGAGTATGGGAAGTTTGTTTAAGATATTAATACAATATGTTATGGGGGCTTATGGCGTCTATAAAAAGTCGGAATGGCGTCGCTCGCTGTGATTTCATTTATTCTTATTCACGTTTGATGATCGATAATGAAGCGGAATGGTCGTAGAGATAAATGTTGTAATTTTTTTTATTGTTGTGATGTAGCGCGTGGATGATGATTTTTATTGCTATTGAATTATACTTACGGTTACACTCGATTGGTATTCGTATTCATTTTCCTGTTATAATTAATTGCCTGAGTGTAATCAAGTTATTAGTTATATAATATAATCAATATATCCAACTCAGGTATGAGTTGGATATATTCTCTTCCAGTTACTTTTAAGGAGTCTTATTGTTTGTTTCGTAATTCACTACCTCAAATGTTTTGAATTTTCATAAATATTATTTTATGGCTAAAAACAAACAGACAGGGAAGTAAAATTAAAAAAATATCGAAGTTTAAATATTTGTATTGAAATCAGCGGGAATGATATTAAGTAATTAAAGTATGATGATGTTTGAAATATTAATGAAAACAAAGTGTTTCTATTTCCTTGGATAATCACCAAAGTCCTGCATTTCGTACTACGTTGGTATCAATAATAACAAGCAACATCCGTAGTAATAAGGTGGATAGAGTTCTAATTACACTATCCACTGCCGCCCCGCTGCGGCGCTGACGAACTGATTAACTTGTCACGCGGTAATCGATGCGGTGCTATTATTAACGGTCGACCCGTGGAGTGTAGGGGTATGATTTGTTTGATTATTACGAGTGTATTGGTAGGGCGTTTTCTCACGGCTACAGTCGCCGCGGTTTTGTACCCGCAATAGAACGCGCCGTGTACTGGGACCATTAATTATTCCGACTTGATGTATTTGATATCATTGTTTTATAATGTATTGATGTACATTTATTTTATATTATTGTTTTATTATGACACTTTTACTGTTATGAACTGTTACACTGTTCAAGAAGTTTCTTTTTAATAAAGCCTATCAGATATTAAGTGGAAAACCATAAGCCAACCTATAAAAGAACGTTGCCTTGCATGCACATTTGTTACATAGGTCGTCATCAACCCATATTCGGCTCACTACTGAGCTCGAGTCTCCTCTCAGAATGAGAGGGGTTAGGCCAATAGTCCACCACTCTGGCCCAATGCGGATTGGCAGACTTCACACACGCAGAGAATTAAGATAACTCTCTGGTATGCAGGTTTCCTCACGATGTTTTCTTTTACCGATTGAGACACGTGATATTTAATTTCTTAAAATGCACACAACTGAAAAGTTGGAGGTGCATGCCCCGGACCGGATTCGAACCCACATCCTCCGGAATCGGAGGCAGAGGTCATATCCACTGGGCTATCACGGCTCTTCCACTGGGCTATCAAGGCTATGTTACATAGGTAGTAGGTAACTATACTGTAATGCTCTGTAGGTAGTACCTACCTGACAACTAGAGGCATCAGTAGTAAGCCTTATTCCTTAATTTTGGACTCTCAATAGCTCAACGGCAAGAGCACATCCTTGAATCCGTCAGATTTGGTTCATTACTTGCTGATTGGACTACAGTCGTATCTATAAAATAGTATTTCACTGGTCCATATTAAAAAAACATAATAGGCTCCAGTTCCTATATGTAGGATATGCTGTGGTCACTTGCCAGCTAGATGTACTAGCTAAGTACACTGCGGCCTTTGACGCTGACAGCCTGATCTGCGGTCGCTAGACCTGCTGCTGACGTGCCGATTGTCTTCGTCTTGGATGCGGGACAAGTCACAGGCGACACTTAAAACATCTTGGAGTTTTTCTTGCGTGCACATCCACTTCGGTTTTAAGTGTTGCGCATTGAACTACAGGTTTGATTCATTGACACGCACTATATAAATTAAATATTAAACTCTTACACTAGCTAGTCATCACCATCTAGTCGATTTTCATTTTCCAAAGCAAGCTTGATTCCTTAGGGCTTTAATATCATAGACCACATTAATAGGCGGCTGCAGGTCGTACTTATAAAAGACCAAACAGTACAATGTGCAATGGTCACCACACCACCATCATGTGTGTATAGTAAAACACCACTAAGTCAATTGGATGCGAAGCGAGAAGTATGACAGAAAGACATTAAACAATGTTGACAGATGTCTTTAAATATATGATAATTCATTTATTTTGCTCTCATTCGCGAAAAACCGACGAAAACCCATGCGAGAACGTCTCCCAGTTCGACAAAATACTCACGTTGTAGAGTCAACATCTCCTGAGGATGCTCCGGTTTTGGGGTGAAACGTACGTATTTTGTCGGACCTGGGTGACGTCGCATGGGCTCGTCGGCTTTTCGCGGATGAGAGCAAAGTAAATAAATTATTATATATTCATGATGAACTTCCGCAAAGTAACGTCTGCTTCCATACGATGTCTTGTGTCATCCTCGTTATCTGAAGGCACGTAGGCTAACCACTGGATCAAAGAGTCATTTTTATATTAATAAATAATATTTGTTAGTTAGTATAGTAGGCGGAGAATCCGCTCTCCGCTTATGACCCACACCGCGGCGGATGGCTGTCACAAGCAGCGAACTGTTAACTGCATCTTAATGCTTTACCTTATGGTGTCGAATTAAATTGTGTATAAACATTATAATATACTGATAACTTATATAATGATTTATTACTGGGTGACGTTGTCGCATGGGTTCGCCCATGCGACAACGTCACCCAGGTCCGACAAAATACTCTCGCGGATGATAGCAAAATAAATAAATCTATACTAATATTATAAAGAGGTAAAGTTTGTAAGTTTGTAAGTTTGTCACATTTTTTAAATGGGGTAATCTTCGGAACCACTGGTCCGATTTTAAAAATTCTTTCACCAGTAGAATGCTACATTATCGGGGAGTGCTATAGGCTATATTTTATATTGGTACCATATATATTAGCCGAGTTATCACAGTTTTTGTCATACAGGTCGGACTGAAAATCCTCTTAAACAGACTTATTCGCATGCGCTGCCTTAACTATTGTGTAAAATTGAAATTAATGTATGGAGACTTTATGTATCTTTAAAAGTTCTACAAAAAAGTCCGCGACACCATATATCTATCTTCTATATATTAGCAGATATAGTACCTTTTGTGTTTTAAAAATTATTAATTTTATATACTTAGGTTTACGTCATTATTTATACAACTAAACTTTAATCCTTATTAAAATAAATTATTTAATAATCACAAGGATATTATGGAGACAAGATTTGCCCTTTACAGTATGTTAATTACTTAAATAGTTTCGGAGATAATACAAAATTTCTAAAAGACGCAGAAATTCCGCTATATGACGCCCGGCGCTTTCATTTACGTAGTTTCCGTTAGGGTAGTGGTAGGGTAGAGGTAGAGGTAGGGTAGTGGTAGGGTAGAGGTATGGGAAGGATAGGGAAGTGGTAGGGTAGGGGTGGGATAGGCGTGAGATAGGGGTAGGAAAGGGATAGGGTACGGGGAGGGTAGGGGTAGGATGGGGGTAGGGTGTAGGTAAGGTAGGGGTAGGGTAGGAGTAGGTTTTGGGGTAGGGTAGGGGTAGGGTAGATGTATGGGTTGGGTAGGGTTGGGGTAGTGGTAGGGTAGGGGTAGGGTAGGGTAGGGGTAGTAGTAAAGTTGACATCGAAATTTACGCGGACGAAGTCGCGGGCGTCCGCTAGTCATTATATAATCATGATGAACTTCCGCAAAGTAACGCCTGCTTCTATCCAATATACTGATAACTTGTTGACCTGGCAAACATTGATCTGCCATGATAATATATACTACAAATAAAATCAAGATTAAAAAACAGGGGTAACGGATTAAAAAATACCTAACCACTATTTATTTCCATACCTACCTCATTAAAATCGGATTAGTCGTTTTGGTGTTCTAACAAACATTGTGACACTAAGTTTTTATATATTGAGGTGTATTGGTTTTATTTTTACATCATCATAAATTAAGAGAATAAAAAAATAAGTAATAGCATAAATAATAGACGATTTTAAATTATAATAACATTAGAAACAAAACTAAAACAACTTAAAACTTTTACATTTACAACGCAAACTGGGTATAATTCAATAAAATGCAATCTTAGCATCACTATACACTAAGTTACGATCACTTATCATCATGTGACCTCACAGCCAAGCACTAACCCGTATTGCAAGATGAATTCAAATTAAACGCTCCCAAGGATATACCTAAGAGATAGCGGTAAAGAACAGTCCGAAGAACCGAACAGCGCAAACTTTGGTCCTCCATGGCCTTATAAACCTTACTTGTTCGTCCCGGGGTGGCATTCTCTTGAAAACGCTTGATATTGTGTCCAAAGATACACACTTCCTTCATGTGATTAAGCAGCACATCTTGGAAGTATCCGTATTTTATTTGAACAGTACATTCATTTATTTGTTATTCTAAACCTACAAACTATATTTTTTGCTTAAAGTTACTCGTAGATGGTTGATAGTTATATTTTAAGATAGAAATATTTTACAAATGTAATGGCAATTTATCAATTATTTAATTTTTTAATTTAAATTTTTTATCATTAACACTAAAAGGACCCCGGTTTAGTATTTTTTTGCAATGTACCTACTTCCAAAAGATCTCGAAAATTTTCAAAATTAGTGGCTGTATTTCGAAATTCGGTTTTATTTTTTGCGAAAAAATAATTAATTATTGTTATCACAATCCTTCCATGTACTACATTATTGAGCATATCGGTGGTGCATCTATTAATACTTCCTATAGTATCTTGGTTTTTGTATATCAACGGCCTCTACGGTTTTATAAACCTTTCTTGTTCGTCCCAGGGCGGGACTCTCCGGGAATCACTGCAAGAATTGCATAACGCTGTGTTAGACAGGGACAGCTGTCGCAGCCGTCAGTCGCGTCTGAGAGGGACGGCGATGTTTGCAGTTGTCATAACTTCACTCCACAGACTTATAATAAAGATAAACCGGAAATGTACGCGGTATTTATTCTGCGGTATTTTTAACGTTTTCTTCTTATACTAAATCGTGTTATGACGAAATTAGGTTTCGATTCGTCTAATGAATGTGACATGTCTGAGCTTTATATGACTAATTCAGTTTAAATACTTAAGCCTAGTTCGGACTACTTTAGTATTTTAGTCGAGTAGCATAAACTTGCTATCGTCCAAAAATCGTTCGTACTCGACTAAAATAGTCAGAACTAGACGTTAGTCGTAGAACTAAATTGTGCTACATAGATTTATAACACATAGATAGTGTGTAGTCGCAGGATTCGTAAGCCGTTTTATGTGCCCCGAAATAGGAGCTCTTAACGCATCGCTTCGCTACGACGCTACGTTTAGGCTACGCTTGTGTGCGTGTCGGCAAGGGTAACTAACTTAACTCTTACACTCACATAGTTACTGAACGTCTTTTGCGGGTCTTTAGGTTATTAGTCTAAGCTGTGCTAGTTTGTCCGGGGAAATACTAACATTGTGTTAGTATTTCCCCGGACAAACTATTTAAGTTATTTCTTTCAAGTAGTATCAATGAGACAAACACATCTCTCAAGTTGAAGGGTGCAGTCAGTGCATTGTACCACGTAGCAAGTACTTTGCAGGATAGTGTCTGCTGAAGATCAGATAGCCATCTCATAGACAATCGGATACTCTTTCTTTATTAACCGACTTAAAAAAAGGAGGAGGTTCTCAATTGTTACCGCATAACTTTGTCATTCCTTAACCAATTTTGAAAATTCTTTTTTTTTGTTTGAAAGAGATACTTCCAGATTTAATTTTCATGAAAATCGGTTCAGTATTATTATAATTTTGTGTCAAATTTAAAATAACGGAATTACCTTCAAAGTTTTCAGAAGGTAGCACATTTGATGTTATTTTTTGCTTTTTAGTTTATTTTTGTGATTTTGAAGTCGGTTGAATTTGTTTGTGAAAAATATTTTATAAAACCTACTCCTAGCAAGATCTCCACATGATTTTTCAAGTCACAACATAGTTACATGGCTAAAATTTTTCTTAACGAAAATAAACTGGGACTACGCCTAGTGCGTATGTTTTTTACTCAAAAAATAAATAATTTCTCATCATGGTCATTAGACTTTAAGTTGAAGATTATTTCGAATCTAAGTTGAAGGCGAGAATTGAACTCTGGACCTCTTGGTATAAAGTTCACCCCTCTTAAGACCTATTGAGCCTTTTTTGATTCTCAAACTATAGTAGCTACAATACAAGACATAGTTCAAGAGAGAGAGATGAATAACTCCTACAATTTCTACCATTTAAAACACAACGGCATAAGAAAGCAGTTGTCTTTATAGCGGCTCTCGGAGCGAGCGCAGGGTGAGGCGATTCAAAAATGAAATGAACTCGAACTTCACCGTATCCGTACAGTTTGCATTTCCATTTTATGATCAAGAAGCTTTGCTGAGTCTTAGGTGTCTATTATTTTAGAAAACTTCTTTTACGTGTATGTGTGTGTGTGGTATTTGTGACAATTAAAATTCAATTTATAATGCACCGCCAATAAATATACGCGTCACTATTAACTACCTCGGTGGTGCTTATGATCATTGATCATGAGGTCTCGCATTGGAGTATTGATTCGGCTATTAAATATTAAAAAAGAAATTAAATATCACCTGTCTCAAACGGTGAAGGAGAAACATCGTGAGGAAACCTGCATACCAGAGATTTTTCTTAATTCTCTGCGTATGTGAAGTCTGCCAATCCGCATTGGGCCAGCGTGGTGGACTACTGGCCTAACCCCTCTCATTCTGTGAAGAGACTCGAGCTCAGCAGTGAGCCGAATATGGGTTGATTATGATGATGATGATGATTTCTTTCAATAAAGTCTCAGTAGTAGAAGTTGGTGATGTTCATGCATCGAAGAGATTAAAGAATCAAACATCCCACTAAGCCCGACAGCCCGCACTGATGCAGCGTGGTGGGTCTATGCTCTAAAGCCCATCATCTATTTAGTAGGCCTGGCTCTCTTAATATGATAGTGATGTCAGTTACCTACCTACATTTTCACTCTATGCAGTCATTCACATCAGTCAACAGGCTCAGGCAACCCTTGTTGTGAATGGAGAGAAAAAACTATATTTTTCGTTTACACTACGACTCTACATTTTACATTACATTATCAGCCGATGGATGTCCAGTGCTGGACATAGGTCTCTTGCATGGACTTCCAAAAACAACGGTCTTGAGCCACCATCTAATAAGGCCCATAGTTAGCGACCAAGTCTCGGATCCATATGTCATCACTGGCAACACGCATTTTTCAACTCACTCTACCTACATCTACACGTATGTAATATTTTGCGAACAGCGTCTGTGCTGTATTAATACAACAAGTAGCCGACTGTTAGACTATATGCATTTAAAAGCTATCATTTAGTGTGAACGAAAAGTTCAATTTAAGTAAGTCAGTCAGTATTTTATGTTGGGTGTAAATGGGCGATAACAGTTCCGTGTTTCGACTACACTGTAACTAAGACACGGTGTTCTGTCACTATCGGCATTACTGTACCGGCTCTTAACATGGTGCCCTGAATGTTAGCGTGTTGAGCTTTGAAGCATTGCTGAGTTCTGAAGCCACAAGTGATTTGGTACGTTACTTTCTATTTAAGCTGGTATTCATTTATTTTTAAACTCTAACATAGAGATCGATCAAATACAAGGCTATCGCATTGATAAAAGAAAAAAATCTTTATTTGCAAAAATGATTACAGAACTAACTAGTCGATTGCCTGTGAAATTACTGCGACGCTTCGTGTCATAAACTGTCTGGAGAATATACTCGTTTTTGGATTAGCTGCGACCCCGTCGTATTTCGTGTACTTAATCTGCCTGATTCTTTCATCTGCAACAAGAAACAAACTTTTAAAATAGTCTGTAGTAAAGTGCAAGTGTCGAACATGCCAATTTCAGCTGTGTAACGCGTTACGTTACCCATAAAAAGTTATCACTTAAAAAAAAGTATTGTCGACTCTTCATAGATGTCGCCGTTGACGAAACGTTGCGTCTTCGTTGCAGTTGCACGAACGGTTAATCTCGCTCAGTCAGTAAGTGCGCGGGAGATTGCATCGACGCAGCCTCGCTACAAATCATCCGCTAAGAGGCTGTTGCGCGCTGCAGTACATGCGGCGATCGCAGATAAAACTCCGTCAGCGAACCTATTTATTGACGGGAAGAGCCGGTAAGTTACGAATATTTCTAAATGACTCACCGGCTGAGAGCCCTTACCTTGCACGATCGAAAATGCTTTTAAACAGATTCCGATAAATAGTGTGTGTTTTGAGGATATTTTAATAATAATTTATAATAGCTACTCAATTTGATTGCTAAATTTAAATAAGTTTCTCTGATATTATTTTTTTTTCTATTAAATTTTTTATGCCAAGTAACTGAAATGACCTGAGTAAAATTTTCAGTTCGTACCCACTTGGTCGGTTGATTTATTATACATACTCGTATTTTAATTTGGTTTGGTCTTACTATTAACTATCAAGGTTGTATAGCAGTAATCACCTATCACCCTATTGGTACAGACGCGCCGCTTGGCTATTTCAGGCACTTAACTTGGAAGGAACACATTTTACCTAATATGCAAAAATGTTTGTGTCTTAATGAGATGAGCGTCGATTGAGGGTAGGTTTCTGTGGAGCGGAGACTTATCCCATATTCCTACACGGAGATCTCAATTAATTTTTTTTTCTTATTAGAATTCTGTTAATTAATTGTCCTGTATCTGTCATCCGCGCCTATACTATTTCCTTAGGATTCCGCGGCCGGTAATTTTCGCGGCAAATCGCTCTCTGACGTGATTTACTGGACGCGTTACTACTATAACGTACGGTGGACAGCCTTGGCTACATTGCCTCACACACGCACGCTATAATAACCCTTGTATTATACGAATTAGAGAACGGAGTTGCATGAGACGAATAGATCATGCTACCCCATGCCGGCTTATCAACGAGTACTAGCTATCAGATCGATTGCCACTCCTCAAAGAATTATTGACTTCATACTTACTATGATTTAGTAGATTTGCTACTATACATTTTTATGGAATGATGTAGACCGTTCACGTTTTGATAAGTGGTTATAGGCGGCTTTAAATATCACCTGGCATGGCTTTAACGGTCTTAGATAAGAAACTTCGAGTAGTTTGGCAAAATGATTGTCAAAATTTGATTTTCTGTAAGTACACATGTATCTTATTTAGAAATAGGGTTAGTGGTTTAGTCTTGGGGGTAACATACACATATCAGACAAGACAGAGTTACTTTCGTAACTATACTACTCGTAATATTATAAATCTGATGAGTATGTTTGTTTGAACGCGCTTATCTCAAGAACTACTGGTCCGATTTGAAAAATTCTTTCAGGTTTATATAGCCCATTTATCGAGGAAGGCTATAGGTTATATATTATCTCCGTATTTATACGGGAACGAGAACCACGCGGGTAAAACCGCATGGCGTAAGTTAGTTGATAATATTATTAGGGATAAGCTCTCCCTTAATGGTTTAACTTGATGGTACGTTCATATCATTACGAATGTGGCCTTAAATGGAACACCTTACTTAAGAAATGCCATAGCCTTTGCATTCGTAAGAATCTGAAATAAAATACTCTCAGAATACAAAAAACCACCAGAAGCCACGTTTAGATGTCATTCTATAGTGCGCAGTGTGTCCAAAAATTGTACACAACAGCCTGCACTCGTCGCAATTCTCACCCGCGTAATGTTGCTAGTACATGAGGCTGTTAAATTTTTCCCTATTTTGTGGTAAAAATTTATAATGTTAAAAGGAAAACAATAAGTGTACAGTTCATCACATTAAATGTTAACTTGTATGGTAAATAATAAAAACAGTAGGACCGGTTTTCTAGTGATTGCTAAGAGTCAGCAAGAAAATGAACTCTAAAAAATTCAAGACAAGGACAAATAAATAATAGATATAATAAGACGGTTATTATAAAACTTATCAACTAACAAACTAAAGAAATACATATTTACAATAATAATTTTATATATTCCATATAATTATATTATATTATTATTATAAATATGTATTTCAATCGTGTGCACAGTTATTATTATCTCGTCTTATTTCTCTAATTTTTATGTCTCTTAAAATTCAAGTATAAATAAGGCCATGTAATTGGTTTAATATCTTTTAAGAATGTGTTTTGAAGATAAAAATATTTTATTTAATCCTCTTGCTCAAACAAACAAGCAAACAAGTAGGTACACAAACAAACAAAAGACCAAACAAGTACACGAAAACAAACAAATGTGCAAACAAACACACAAACAGACAAGAACAAACGAACTTATTATAATATAGCACGCCATTGTTATTTGTAAAATTTTAAAGCTTTAAGATTATTTTACACTTTCTTTATCTGCGCTGATTACCACAATTTTATTTCAACTTAATTGCCGGAACCTATGCCTACCTATTTAGTTGATTAATATTTTACATAAATAATAAATCCTTGAATTGAAATTAAAAGTAGGGAAAATCAAAACAATTACATTGGCAACACTTACAAAATGAAGTCATCGGTTTCTATGACAACTAAATTCACGTAAAAATTATTCATTATTTTAACATAAGAATATTTATTTGTGCTACTTACACGTGAAATGTGATCCTATTCAGTTTCTTTTTTCTACCAACGGCATTTTTACACGAAGAAATAGCACAAGACGGCTTAATTTAATTAAATTTGTCACGTGTATAGCACGTCAAACAACACGACAAACACAGAGTGAGTAATCGTAAAATGTGTAGTTTAAATGGCTTCACTTCTTTGCGCTATCACTCCTTCTGGTGGTTTTCTGTATTCTGAGAAAATACTTAGCGAGCATTCCAGACCGTAATGTCAGCCATTGACGATTCTAGTAATGTCACATGCCTGAAGCGCTAACCGCTTGACGTCCGATAAAACTGATCGGCATGATGTCATGCACATCGCAACCAACACATACAGCGCCGGCCCAAGGTAAATTTTAGAATGGAGCGAGATCCAATTATGGCGTCTCTTCTGTTTGCTCAAGGCCCCTAATAATAATTTTAAGTACCAATTGTGAGTCCAAAGTAAGTATGGAACGCGAAGATCCCGTCTATACTCTGCAGTGACCAATTGAAAATCAGGTGCAATACAGTTTACGGTCGACTAGGATTTTAGTAGTAGGTAATAGAATATCGATAACTTCTAAAATCATACTCCCATAAAGACAATTGAAAAAAAAAAGAAATTTCTTTTGTTGTTCTTTACTATTTAGGCGCCCCCTACGATTTGGCGCCTGGAGCGACCGCTCCGTTCGCCGTATAGACGGGCCGGCCCTGAACACATAAATAGTTTTATCGGCTGTCAAGCCGTTAGTGCTGCAGGCATGTCAGATTACTTGATTAGTGGCTGACATAAGACGCAAAACGCTTCTCAACCTAGGCGGTAGCTCCATAGCTCAGTAGGTATACGTCTAATGACCAGCAAACACCGCAAACTGTGCCCAGGAAGAAGTACAGTAGTAAGTTGCAAGTGGTATAAGTAAGAAGCAGTTGTCTTTACGACACTTCGCCACTTCTGCGAGGCCCGCGGATGACGTCGTTCAGTGCGAGCTGCAACTTTCCACCATTGCATTTCCATTTTATTACAAGGACGGTTTGCAAATGTTCGTAATTCTATAACTACGTCTCTTAGATACGGGATATGAAAACTATTTATTGTGATTTGTTTTAAAACTTTATAAGTTAGCCTTTGACTACAATCTCACCTGATGGTAAGTGATGATGCAATCTAAGATGGAAGCGGGCTAACCTGTTAGGAGCAAGATGAAAATCCACACTCCTTTCGGTTTCTACACGGCATCGTACCGGAGCGCTAAATCGCTTGGCGGTACGTCTTTGCCGGTAGGGCGGTAACTAGCCACGACCGAAACCTCCCACCAGCCAGACCTGGACCAATTAAGAAAACCTTAATCGGCCCAGCTGGGGATCGAACCCAGGACCTCCGTCTTGTAAATCCACCGCACCACGGAGGCCGTCAAAGCGAACCTACCGAAGGTATACGAGTAGTTGACCAGTACTAGCATAAACGATCCTCTTAATTTCTCGGCCTCCGTGGCGCAGTGGTATGCGCGGTGGATTTACAAGACGGAATCCCTGGGTTCGATTGAGGTTTTCCAATTGGCCCAGGTATACATAGTTTCTGTCACAAAAACCACTACTACTCATCATCATCATCATCATCATCATATCAGCCGATGGAGGTCCACTGCAGGACATAGGCCTTTTGTAGGGACTTCCAAACATCACGATACTGAGCCACTGATACTGGTGGCTCAGTATCGCTACTACTGCTGCTAATAAATTACATGACCCTAAAAACACACACATTTATTTGGAAAATGAATTAAACTAAATTTAAATGAACCATTCCAAAATGCGTTAAAAAGTTTGGAACTGCTGAAGCCTAAATTCTATCACCAGTGTTCAGGTCAACAAACCCAAGTTATCTGATAGCACTAGAACCCAGGCAAGGGCATGCACTGTCCCGTCCTCACTGTAGACACATTCGCATGCTAATGCGCCGCGTCTGAGTGTTCGCTTTCAACGCAGTTTTGAGAATGTTTCGTGGATTTTCAGCTTGCTTATTTGTTGGGCGGTTGAAGGGTTAAGGCACTTTTATTATTAAACTTTAATTTAGAATTAAAATTAACTTAAAACAAAGCTCGTCTTGAGCAGTATTGGCTTTAAAAATGTTTTTTTTAAGTATCAAGTGTGTCGCTAAAACGAAAAGAGAAACCCTTCGTAAGGCACGCTAGTTAGAAAAGCGTCATTAGGGTTTAGAAAAAAATAATAAAGAACCAAGGTATTAGAAAATAACCTAACCGTGAGACCTCACTGGACCGAAATGCCCGCGTAAACCCTCATTCGCACGAGAGTTTTTTTAACGGAGTTAATAAGGCGTTCAAACAGAACAAATGCATTTCTTAGTATATGTTCACACGATAGCTTTTTAAAACAAAACGTTTTTTTTTTCGAGCAGGTTTGCATTTTAAATTTTGGGCGTATTAAATAGACTTTCATTTAACTTCATAATATATTTGAACGCTTTTTCAACGTCCGTTAAAAAAAATCTCGTGTGAATGAGGGCTAATATTATGCGACTGCGACATACAAATTAGCGTGCCTTAAAATAGTAGCAAACATACATATACCTTTGAATTAGTCTGTATTAATACAATGAAGTCTGATGTTATGTTACGTAGAGTATAAAATACCTATTTCTTCACATAACAAAAAAGTTTAAAGACCTAAGGTATTAAGAAGCACTTAACCGTGAGACATCACCCGACCGATATGCCCACGTGACAACGCGTCTGCGGCACGCAAATTAGCGTTTCTTACTTTATCAGAAGCATAATATCTTCGAGTCAGTTGATGCCAATGCAACAAAGCTTCTTGTGGAAAAGTTCCCTGCGTAAGAAAAAGAATAATAAAGTCCCAAGGTATTAGAGAAGCACCTAACCGTGAGACATCAGCCGACCGATATACCCGCGTGACATCGCGTCTGCGACACGCAAATTAGCGTTTCTTACTTAATCAAAAGCATATTATCTTCGAGTAAGTTGGTGCCAATGCAACGAAGCCTTCTTGTGGAAAGTTCCCTGCGTAAGAAAAAAAAAATAAAGACCTAAGGTATTAGAGAAGCACCTAACCGTGAGACATCAGCCGACCGATATGCCGTAACATTGCGACGGCACGCAAATTAGCGCGCTTTAATTAATCAGCATAAACCCTCGGATTGGGCTCACCTACGCCTACCTACGCTCACTTTCACTCCTTAACCGGAAAATCATGTCCTTATGTTTAATTAGAGGCCCTAATGAATTCCATCTGGGGTGTGCTCGCGGCCTAATTAAGGACGCGGCTGGTATGCGTCGCCGCGTATCACGACGATCGTGTATAGAGGGCTTAATGTTTTGTTATTTTTTTTTGTTTTTTTTAGGCTATAGATTCTTGTTTGTTTTATTTCAAGTTTGACTTTAGTTTGTTATTTATTTACAATTTAAATAATCTATTATACGATAATAGACTAGACACCGGATTTCAGTATATTTACTGAAAACTTCGAATATATTTTATTTCACCTATAAATGCTACCGTTAATGTCCGTTGATATCCCTGAGAATCGTACAAAGCAATAATCTACTGGGGTCTGGATAACCTGAAAAGAGTGAATGAACATTTTGTGTAAATGCGTTTAATTTTCTTAACAAATATCTCCGGACCTATTGAACAGATTTTCCAAGCTTGGATCCAATTAATGTATACACCAAATACCTACAATTTCATATAAAAGCTGTAAATAAGTCTCAGTAGCAGTATAGGCCAGTCTTCCACTCGCTGCGATGTCTGGCGAGCGATGCGCGCGCGTCGTGGATCAGATACGCGCCGCTCAGCGCCATCTATCGTCGCGCGCCCGATCTAAATAACGAGTCGATCGAGCGATAAATACTCCCCCCCTCCCGTGTCGCCATATACTTGCACGTAATTAGGGTTGCCACGTTCAACATATATAGAAATAGCTAACAGAGTATCTTCTAATCTATAGAATTCTTCTTTTTTTGTTGTGCTGGCAGGCACAACAAACTAAACTACTAGCTTCTTCGTTAAACACTTAATAGTATTCTCATTGTAGCCTATGATTTTATTAATAAAAGGACTAAAATGAAGAGTAAGACCAAAAAATTATACCGGGCGTGCGGGGAAGTGAGGTGAATCAGTCGTGTGTTTTCATTCATCGCTACACGCTTCCCGTCCCGCGCGGATCATCGGGAGTGTTACGAACAAAGTTGCCAAGCTATATTTTATTTAGCTTTTTATGACAAAGCTCATCCAAATTATAGGCTTGTATGTGTCTGGTTAAGAAATTAAAAGCATAATCATTTATTTTTCATATTCATAAAATCAAAAACACCTCATCATCTATGATTTAAGTTGATAGGCACAGTTGACACACACGTACGATTCGATGCTCCAGGTGCTGCTTTTGTTTATCGAAGACTTTAAAAAAATACACGTAATTATATCCTTCGTTAAATCGTGTCGACAACCCTGCGTAGTAATTAATGATCGTTCTCGATGGTTGTTTCCGCACCGGCCATTATGATTTTCTATAAAACGGTTGTAACGCATTGAACCGTCTCTCTGCTGTGCTGCAGCGCTTGTAAACCAAGGAGGTAATTGACAGGTGAGTGGGATACCGTCTATGGCGTAAAGGTATCGACACACCGACTGCGGGCCGGCAGCGACGCGCGCTTACACAAAATTTATCAAATTTTAAAACATTGTCTAATAAAACGTAACATCATTATAAAAGGATTTGTTGATTAAAGTAGTAGTTTGCTGTAATTTGTTTGGTCAAAAATTATTTTTTATTTATTTATTTAAGCCTTTACAGTCTAAATTACATAATATTTATTACATGCTTTATAATTAAATTTCATCCCACTGCTGGGCAAAGGCCTCCCCCTTCCTCTTCCATTGTGTCCTTTCCAAAGCTGATCGGGTCCAGTATGTTCCTTCAAAGGCAATCGTCTTTCCATCTACTAATTGGTCTGCCTCTTTTTCTTTTTTCACCCCTTGGGCACCACGATGTTGTTATAAAAAAAATTAATAATATTAGTTAATTAACCGATATTATTGATTTTGTAAAGTAGAACATATGACAGAAATAATAGAGATGTATGTAACATTTACAATATACATCGACAGTAGAGATATTCGCGTATTTATTTGTTCTTAAAATAGACATATTTTGAAATCATAGTTATGAGCTTAAGTTAGTCCAAATATAAAAGTAAAATAAAACTATATGTAGGCTGCCACTGCCACCTCTCATTTATTTTACGAATTCTAATGACAGTTATTTTAATATGATTCTCCTTAGTGAGTTAACAAGTGCAATAGACTTTTGATGAGACTTCGAAGTAAATAGAAAACGCGCGATTATATTGTAAGACCGCTTCCTACTAAGTAAATCGCGTCTATTGTGTCGAGTGCTTAAGTCTTCGGATTGGCTTCTATGTGTAATACAGGAATTATGCGGTAAGCGAGCGATAAGATCGAGAGTTACTCAATTTTACGTGATAGTTATCTGCTTAGTTTTATACAAAAAGCGGGTTTTATCTATATTAGCTAGTCGTTAAATTAGCGTCGCTTAAGACTTGTAATTGCGATTTATTTGCAATTCAAATTTACATTAGACAGAATGTTTATGTTTATATTTTGTGGGCACGCACAATCATGATGTGTATAGTATGTATACATATACATTTTTTTTGTTATTCTTTACAAGTTAGCCCTTGACTACAATCTCACCTGATGGTAAGTGATGATGCAATCTAAAATGGAAGCGGGCTAACTTGTTAGGAGGAGGATGAAAATCCACACCCCTTTCCATTTCTACACGACATCGTACCGGAATGCTAAATTGCTTGGTGGTACGTCTTTGTCGGTAGCGTGGTAACTAAAGCCTCCCACCAGCCAGACCTGAAAGAATCAAGGAAACCTCAATCGATCCAGCCAGGGATCGAACACAGGACCTGCGTTTGGTAAATCCACCGCGCCACGGAGGCCGTCAATAATACAACAACGTGTCTGAAATTAATTGAAATGTCAATCATCATTTTCACAACTTAAACGTTAAGGTTTTAAGGTAAGAACGTTAAGGTAAGAACAAAGTAACAAACATGCATCAATACTGCTAAAATCATAACCTTTTTTTTTAATTAGGTTATAGGTACTTACCTACTTCAAATATACTAGTGATTCAAAGCCTAAAGTTGCATCACAAAGTGGCTAGCATTCAAGGAAAGTTTCTAGAGTGTTTTAAAATTGTTGCTCATTCGTATGAATAGGATATATCGTACCTATTATAACTTCTACAGACATCCCAACATGATTCACAACTTTTATGTCAGTCACAGTATGAAATTTTAATACCGTCGTATCGTACCTTATCGTCGTATGCTACACACATAGTTATGAATTATGTTAAATCAGGAAGGTTCTCTAAGGTAAATATCTATATCTCTCAGCATACAGAGCTATTTACAGCGATTTCTCAAGTAACAGTTCTATTCTAAAGATAGCAATGTATATTGTTTAGTTTATAAAATCTAACTTTGTTGTAAGTCACCTAAAAGGTGTAATATACCACTTTATAAGTTTTTAGTAAACAGAAGTAAAGCTTTAGATTAATGTCCAGTCAATAGCCTTTGCAATGTTAAATATTTATCCACGTTCACGAAATCAGTCCGACTGTTTTGTCGGACACCAACTAGGTTGGAATGTGTATTGTCGGTCGCCGTGATGTTGACATTTGTGTAGACGTTTAATAAGTTACTTCATAAACAGGATTCAACGCTAATCCTGTGCGGACGGTTATCAAATTAATTGAAGGATCAAGTTTCCTGCGAAGTTTACGTTTATTGCGATTATTTATTGAACGGTTTAGATCACAAAGTTGCATGCAGATTTAGTTGCCACTCAGATAAATGCGCGTCCGTCAACTGGGACATTGATATTCTGTGACACACTCGTTGCTATATTTATAGGGTGTTTATTTCATTATGTAGCTTTATTTTTTTACAAATGATGAGTTTTTTGTATATTAATAGTGTTGTGTAGGGGAAGTATTTTAACATAGGTGAAAAGTTTTTTTTCTATTTCTCCGCTCAATCTTGAAATCACTTGGCTTCCGATTAACTGGCAGTAAGCAATGGTGATGCCTGATTGTTTTAATCTCCAAATGAGACTCTTTGTTATTATTAAAAATGAGGAGGTCTACCATCAAACATAGACAAGATAAACAGTGTGCCTAGTGGGAGTTTTCAATATTTTCATACTGTTACTATCGCGTTGACGTAAACACGAATTTATATGGAATTGAAACAGTTGTGCAGTGGTGCCACTAGATGGCGCTGTTTCAGTTCCTTAGAAATTCGCGTTTACGTTAACGCGATAGTAACAGTATCAAACTGCCACTAGGTCCTCTGAATGCAACGAAGTTAATCATTATATGCTTTTTTCATCACTAAAACAGTATAGTAGTCATTTTAAAGGTTGTTATCCAAAGATATAGAATATAACGCTAGTTAGCTATGACTAGCGCACACACGCCGGCTCGTAACAAGTCCTGCCTGCACTCGATAAACTGACGTCTAAATGGGCGCGCGTTACGAAATCGGCAGACTCGCGGACAATCTCCGTCTCGGGCACCATAACGTTCCGTTTTTGTCTCCGTCGTAGCCCATAAATTATTCTAAATCGGACCCCATTAGATATTCAGAGGTTAGAACGGAACGGTGCATTCTAAAACATCGCTCGGGCCGATCGTATATCAATCGTTTCGATAGCGTCTCGTATTTGGTTCGGGGAAACGGCGCGTGCAACGCTACCTGTAGGTTCGCGAGTGGTCGCGGACACAGCCTGCGGATGCGGTAAGACCACTGGGAACGTTGACGCAACTGTTGTAGACGCATCGAGTTCAAAATGTATGTATTTTACTGTGAATGTATTAACGACTCTTTCAGATGTTAATTATCGCTGAAAAAATAATCTTGACTTTATTTTCGAGTGAAACTGGTAGTAGAGATCGAAAAACGGATAAAGGACTAATTTAAATTGCGTGCCATGCGTCTACTTGAAATAAATAGTTAAAGGTTTTTGGGAAAACTGTGGCGAGATTGGTGTAACTGTTGACTAGATGATTTAAGTTCACCAAATACCGCTTAGAATATTGATGCAACTTTTGCAGACCCTTGAGTTGATGGTTACTTATAAAAATGCTGTGGCAAGATTAATGAAACTGTTGAATACATGTAGAAGTTTACCATTGATTTATTGGTTCTGATAATATAGTGTTATGTAAAATTATTGCAATATTTTACTGTGAATGTATTAGCGACTTTTTCAGATATTAATTATCGCTGAAAAAATAACCTCAACTTTATTTTCGAGTGAAACTGGCAGTAAAGATAGAAAAACTGATACAAAAGACTACATAAAATTACATGCAAAGTAACCATAATCTACTTGAAATAAACATATTTGAATCAGCTGAAAATTTACCATTCTCAAAGATCCGTTATAATTTTACTGTATAATTATCGCACGGTTTCACCGTGGTATAATTTGCCTGCCTTACTAGCTGATAATGCTGCTTTCCACTGACAAAAATATAAAGAGTTAAAAATTCAGTTCAGGCGTTTAATAATTTACTTTAGAATTTATGCATCATTTATGTATGAACTACTCGTCGTTCGTATGATATATATAACTTAATGTTGGTATAAAAAATAACCCTATAAATGCATTTATATTAACACTCAAACCAGCTCACACTTCGCGTATCAAGTGAACCTGCTGCTGGTTTAGGCTGTGCGGCGCGCAGCTAACACGTCGCAGTATCATATCGTCGTATAAATCTCGGCGGTACGGCACACGGCACAGGATGCGCCGCTTTTGTCTCGCATTTATAAGACGCGGAGATATATGCGCGATCGGGTGCCTGACATACGTTGGCTCCCATACACGCAACCTTCCCGAAGTTACCCTTTACTTTGATACACTTTTGTCTTCTTTTCTGTTTTCTATTCATTTAACTGCAACATTTATTGGCTTGCACATAAAAAAAAATACTTTGGCGCGTTACAAACTACTGTTATTAGTTGTTCGTTAACTTCGTAATTTTTTTTAATAGTATTTACACGTAAAATTAACGAAAGCATCTTATCTCGACCATCGACTTCCCATCAAAACTTTGAAATTTAGAATTACGCCGAAGAAACTAGTATATAACAAACTTCAACCTCGTTAGAATTATCTCAAACCAACATGATTCCCGAAAAATCCACAGTAAATTTTAAGAATTTTCAAATAAAAGTTCTGGATTGTACTACTTAGTTTAATTTCCGCGCATTATTTGAGTAAAGTGCTATACAAGCCTTAACCGCAACTAGGCATTGGTGGACTTACGTATGTTTCGTCCATAAATTTTTCATACGTTTGTCCATCAATGCCTCTTTTGCCTTTCTTCTCTTTTTCTTTTTTTTACTATAATCAAGAGAAAACTCCTGTTTATGATGAATATTTCTTCTCGAATCAGCATTACGTCCCCCAAACAGTGTCAGCAATCAGCATTATTCACCTTTCACGTTAAAGCCCATCTTACAACTGTCGTCGCGGAGTCTCATGCAAATGAAGTCTTAAACAGTGGCGACATCGTCGTCACTTGTCGCGTGTCGCGGACGGACTTATGGCGGATCGCGACATGTTTATTCAAATATTAATGCCCCGTCGTAATATTTTAAACGTATACGCGCCATCTTGCCGTTGGAGCCAACCTGCGTCTATTATTGTCGCCCCTTCATATTATGAAGGTGAGTTATATTGATTGGTTCTTGGATTTATATTGGGGGTTTTTTT
This sequence comes from Bicyclus anynana, assembly GCF_947172395.1. Taxonomy (NCBI): domain Eukaryota; kingdom Metazoa; phylum Arthropoda; class Insecta; order Lepidoptera; family Nymphalidae; genus Bicyclus; species Bicyclus anynana. The sequence goes on along the minus strand of NC_069087.1, from coordinate 18,330,751 downwards.
TATTCTTTCGGTTTATGTAAATGTTTTTATGTTAGTTAAGTTACGTATTTGTGTGTTACCTGGGTGTATTTGTTACCTGAGATTTAATCTTGTATCACTCGATATTGGTTGTTTCATTTTGATTTCATTATTATTAGTATAAGTTCGTATTTACGCACCATTGTAAACGCTTTAACCATGTATTTGTCAATATAATTTAGTCAGAACTTAAGAATGATAAGGAAGATACAGAACTCTTTGATTGACTTAATTCCCTACAAAAATCAAAATTCATTTATTTCAATTAGGCTTAGTTTACAAGCACTTTTGAAAGGTCAGGTATATGTTTAATAAAATAAAATTTAATTAAATCTAATGGTGGTAATAATAGACGAAAACTTAAAATTTAAGTTACGAGGGTTCCAAACGCGCCTTGGTCCGAGAAGAAGGGATATGCTATCCCCGTCCGGTCTGCTACGTATGACCTACGAGTGAATACTATGGTGTTGGGTGTCTCCACTTTACCGTGAAACTATTGAGGTTTATTGAGTCATTGAAGTCCGTCACTTCGCATCGCACTTTGCCACACCTGTCGCGTTCCTACTAGTCGCGCTTACATTTACAAACAATAATTAAACAGCATTCCTACAAATTATATGTGTATATTTTTAATTTATGTATTCTACAATACTGAACGCTATAAGCGTAATAAAAGCCTTGGTCCCACACAGTCAAGACCTGCTCATACTACTGAGTCAGAGGACTGAAGGAGCACTGAAGTCCGTCAGTCGGTCGCGCTCTCCGCCACACCTGTCGCGTTCGCTCTAGTCGCGCTTGCATTTATCAAACGATATTGTTTAACCCGCATTAGTCACGGCCCGAATGGCGACCACCCGATTGTCGCAATAAATATCGCTGATGCATGACTCACGTGTGGAAAGTTCTCGATTAAGAGCTAATCATTATCATCCTCGTATGATGGAACTACCAATATATTACAAGAGATGTGCATACTTATACATCTTATTCATAAAAGTCATGGACATGATTTTAGCCCAGTAGATATGACCTCTGCCTCCGATTTCGGAGGGTGTGGGTTCGAATCCTGTCCGGATTGCATACCAGAGAATTATCGTAATTCTCTTCGTGTGTGAAGTTTGCCAATCCGCATTGGGCCAGTGTGGTGGAGCTCCGCAGTGAGCCGAATATGGGTTGATAATGATGATGATGATGCATATCTGCAAAATATATTAATGCATTAAAAATACGAAGATGAAAAACAACAAACAGATAATTTTGTACTTAATGAGTACATAACTAATAAAACAAAATCTAAAGTCAAACAAAAAGAACAATACATTCAATCACCAAAAGAAACGAATTATGTAAAGTTTTTTTTCTACATATTTGTTAGGTTACTTAAATTTTACGATAATCACCAAAAACAAAAGACCAAACCAAAAAAAAAGCTCCACTAATCAAGCACATACAAAAAAAAGACCAGTAAATCCAACCGTAAAAGATAAATAGCTCTCGAGAAGAGTCGCTCGAAAAATATCTAATTTAATTTTATGTCCACATCTCGTTGTCCGTACCTGTCCGCGACCGTCATAGATTCCGATGTCGTGGACCAATTTATTGGCCTGTATATCATCCGAACTTACGTCCGGACATAATAAGTTTCCACGCGGCTAAGTCAAATTTATTGTTTATCGGCGGGTGGCTGAGAATGACGCCGTCCATCCAGCCCCTTACATGTACTCTTATGTGATGTAGCTCTTAAGACGTGAGCAATAAGGGTCAGTAAATAAGCCTGTCCTCTGGCCCGTGTTGAAGTTAAATGTATTGGATGAATTTGTTCTCTGGAAGTAAAATTTTAGAACATAACGCTGACTTTAAGTTTATATTCATTCGTTAAAATATTATGTACCTAATACATGATAATCATCTAAAGGACAGGTAGGGCACCTGGCACTGTAGTAAAATGTCAAACCCTACTAATATTATAAATGCGAATGTCTGTATGGATGTTTGTTTGGATGTTTGTTACTCTTTAACACCGCTACTACTACTGAAGCGATTTGGCTGAAATTTGAAATGGAACTAGATTTTACTCTAAATTAACACATAGGCTTACATATTTTTCATCTCGGAAAAATCCATGGTTCCCGCGGGATTTGTTAAAAACTGAATTTCACGAGGACGAAGTCGTGGGCGTCCGCTAGTAAAGCATAATTATGAAAATTAAGAACTCGATTCGACTTTTCTGACTAAATAACCAAATTAAACAATACTAATAATGATTATCATTAACTTTGTTCGGCATGCATGTTAATGAAAACATTTGTCTAAATTTGATTAACCTATGACATTTTGTAATACTGACAAATTGATTGACATCACAAATTGATTGAACACAATGAAGAAGGAGAGCCTGGGATGGTCTGACCTTTGTCAGGCATTTGTAAATATACTAATATATCTGTACTTATTTTATATGAATAAAATAACTTAGGTATAGCTTAGATTTGTGTTAGCCCTTCGTTAGATATACCTACTTAACAATAACTGTAAATTATAATTACCGACTGAGTGACAAAATCGGCAATAAGTTCCGCGAAAGAAGTTACATGCAAAAACGATTTGTAGTATTTTTGTAAAGTAGAAAATTTTGAGATCCAATTACAAAATAAAAAATTAATTTATTACAAAGAATGATAAATGACTTTAATATCAGAAGTGTGGTCATACTGCATTGTTTATTCTGTGTACTAGATCATTCGCAAAATGCTAGTGCCAAAGATGGCACGCCGTGCCACCGCACAACTGATGCATGATGATCCAAGTTAATTAATGCGCATAAAGAAGATAATAATTATTGCGTTCCGTTTGATGTATCGTTTTAATTAAGCCAACTACTTTATTGCCTTACTTTATTTATTAGTTGATGCAACTTACTGCACTCTATCAAACGATTATGTTTGTGTAACGCAAAACTTATGCTGGAAACACATTTGTAATGCCTTTATTATATTTATACCTTCTTGATCAAATATTGGTTTAAAAACTATATAACTAGTTTTTAAACCAATATTTGATCAAGAAGGTAAATATGTAAATAAAAATTAATGAATAAAATTTTTAAATTGATACGTTTAACCAGTTTTTATAAGTAACGTTTTAGTTTAGAATAAATATCAAAATTTCCGGGAAATTAGTCTAAACAAGAGAATATTTTCATTGGTGTAAATGTTTAGGCCAAGATGAGAATCATATCCTGACTCTTTTTAAAACGGCGAAACGTATTTAGATAGCTACAGATTGTGGGTAAAATTATAAGTTATCAGATAATATGTTTTGTTACCTTAGTTCTTGATTTTGACGGATTGGTGAATTTCGATTGTTTTCTGTTTGTTTTCAGTTCTAATTTGGGATTCCTCAAAGGGTTAACATAAATACGTCCTTAGCACGACCGTCATTATCACCCTGACAACTACAAGGCGTTGACTGTGGATTAACACTAATTTACTGTTGCATTCCAATCGAGGGATTAACGACCTTACGGGCATTGTTTTAAAGGTGGCACAGGTCGAAAAATGGGGAAAGGTGACGCTGTCAGAGGCGTAAAACATCTGTCATTCGCTAACAAATGCGGACAGAAATTGATGCGCGCACGGACAGTGAAAAACGCGGAATCGCGCGTCCGACGAGTATTTTTAGTCGCGCAGCTGTCGCGGCGTGTCGCCCGGTATCAACCACCCGTGCTAACGCGCACCGCAGAATAGTTGCGTAATTCATACAGACGTGACAACTTCGCCTATGAAATTATACCTAAGAAAGGCGAAACTGGCCTTTACTACAATTTTATAGGCAAAACAAAAATCATAAAAGAGTTATTTTTTTCTTTAATTTATTTTTCTGCATACAAGTCAAAATTTCAGGACCATGAGGAATTTAACCGACGCATATTTTAATTCTTAAATCTGAGCATCTATAAATTTGTAGGTTAAAAAATTAAGACACAACGACCGACACTGTATTGTTATACAGTTATGGGTTTTGAATCCTGATAGTGCTTTTATTAAATAGATTAAAAATTTTCATTTCACCATTCCAGTTTTTGTTATACCTATCTCCTTATGTATTGGTATCTTCCAGTCAAAAGTGAAAATAGAAACGTTCCACCAAAGGGTGCATCTTCGCTTACCACCAGGGCTTAGTTTATATCATCATTACAGAGGAAGCATCGAAGAAAAGCGGAAGCATGGAGGAGAAGCGCTAGTTCATAATATGTACATTTAAATGTAGTATAAAAGTATTGCAAATATATTCACTACAAAGCAGAATTAAGTTAATTAATTTATGATGCGAATATTGCAAAAAGTAATGTGTAATTACAATTTATTTGCCATGGTTAAATGCTAATCAATAAAATAAATGCCTTTCCCACTGTAGTCCATCGTAAACCGTTCAACGCTCACTTTAACACTCGCCTTGACATACTGTTGTCGCCTGCATTTATAGCTCCAATTAAATATAGGATAAGCGATACAGTGTCCACTTTCAATGCGCCGCGACTAATAACTGTCGCTCCTGCGACCGATGCCATTACTTGCATCGAACGCGAAATTTGTCTTCCGACATACTAGAACCTTGGGTCGATAAGAAACAGTGATACTGATAGTCGTATTTATAACTATTCCTTTGATTGTATTCGCTAGAAGCCAAGAACAGAATTTTAAGATATTTTTTATTGAACCAGTCCTCATTTTAGACCTCTTGGTGACAGACGCCATAATTATTTGAGCCACCAAGTAAAATTGCTTTGATTGGTACATTTGTTAGTGAAATTACAGGGACATAGCTAAATACCCATGTTATGTGCATGTAGGCTTTGGGTCTGTATTTAAGGTACCCGCGCAGAACTGCGCTTTGCGGGATATGTTTCACGTGCCCTGCGAGGTGTTACATACAGGGATGTTTCATTTATTATCAGGTAGGGCTATTTCCTTACTTAAAACAATTTGGTGTATTTAAAAAAACCTTAACCTCATCAACATAAGTTAGTATTTATAAAACCTTTATATAAATTTGTTGTTGCAAATGAGATTTTACAATTAAAGTGCTAAGTCATCAGGTGTTTGATTGCTTTAGGTCGTAAATAGTTAACAAGGTTGCTCAGTCACATCTGCATTATTCTTTGATTCTATGAGGTGATGGGTTGACAAGAGCAATCGGCGAGGCGGAGCGGGTGTTGGCTGATGCATGAGTCGACTGAAGTGATCTCAATCAAAGGTTATTATCATAATCTATTTGAACTGGCTCTTGCGTATGACTCGACTCGCTGCGATGTTATGTTTTACTGTTTTAGAATCAACAGGTTAACTTATAAGAAGGCTCGCTGAATTGAATTGGCAACATATTATCTAACCAGGTGTTTTACTTATAAGCAGAATAAGACAGAAACAGAGGGCCTCCAGGGAATATTTCCCTGGAGGCCCTCTGTTTCTGTTATTTTGGCAATAGCCTCAGCCAACAGTACCAGGGTGCCTTTTGTATAAATGCCCACAATATTTTTTAGGAATAATTTTTTGACATCTCTGGTATATCTTAGGTTTCTTTTAGGGTTTGGTTTCCACTTTGGATAATTTCGAAGTTTTTTTTTCAAAAGGCACCCTGGTACTGTTGGCTGAGGCAATAGCCTCAGCCAACAGTACCAGGGTGCCTTTTGTATAAATGCCCACAATATTTTTTAGGAATAATTTTTTGACATCTCTGGTATATCTTAGGTTTCTTTTAGGGTTTGGTTTCCACTTTGGATAATTTCGAAGTTTTTTTTTCAAAAGGCACCCTGGTACTGTTGGCTGAGGCTATTGCCTCAGCCAACAGTACCAGGGTGCCTTTTGTATAAATGCCCACAATATTTTTTAGGAATAATTTTTTGACATCTCTGGTATATCTTAGGTTTCTTTTAGGGTTTGGTTTCCACTTTGGATAATTTCGAAGTTTTTTTTTCTTTTTTTTTTAGAATAATATCTTGGCTGAAACCCACCCTGTCGCCAAATTTGTGTACCACTAAGCTATTTCCAATGCCACGTGAAAACTGTTACGGAACATTGGGTGATTTACTCCTTCGAAGTTAACACGGTATTATTTTGTCTGTATCACCGTATAACAACAGTTGGGTCTCATTAAATTTCTAATTCGTTGATCATGAAAAGTTTAACCAACCTCGTAGAGTTGCAATGAACAGTCGCATCTGCGTAATTACCTGCTCTGTGAGGTGATGGGTTTTCGCGAGTGTTGGCTGATGCTTGCGCCGACTGATGCGGCCTCCATCACTGCTTGTTATCATTATCTATATGAACTAGCTCGCGCGCCTGACTTCACGCACTATTTTATTAGCCAAACTACAGGTTTCGAAAAAAATAACCGTTTTTTTTAAATTTAAAGTTGGATTCTTGTTTATATTCTATTCAAATCAGATAGTTATCAACATTATCAGATTAAGATGATACATCTTCTCAAAAGCACATTCTTTTATACTTTTACCAGTAGTACCAGTAACTGTAAATGTCATTTTCTCAATTGATTTGATATTTATTTTAATAGGTTGATAATAAAGACTAAAATAGTGAATAGGCCAACTGGTTTAAGAATAGTTTTAGTATCTCAAGATACTCGTATGATTCAGTTTGTTTTATGTTATAAATTATTTTGAGTCACAATGTTAAAAATAACTATAACTTGTGATCGCTATAAATTATAGTACATATCAGAAATACGTCAAGCCCTGTTTCATTTCTCGACGAACACAAAGCCAACTCCCAAAGTCGCATTTCATCAATCGACGGATAACCATAACGTATTTCTCGGGACTCATTGTGTTATTTCTAATAAACTATCTCCGGGAGATAGCCCGGGACGTTTATGGCCGTTTCTGACATATTTGTGATGGTCCAAAGATCGGGAACCCGTCATAGATTTATAGATTCCGAGCCATTTCTTCCGAGTTGCCAGTCGGCCGGTCATTCTTCGTGCCGTTCTTTTATTTTTTGTGTGGTGTTTATGATTTACTGTTATGCCCGACGCTGCCTCGTGTTTACTTTGTGCGGCCGTCATTGGCTGATAACATTAATCGCATTGGAATACCTACATCTCGACGAAAGGAAGTTGTCAACTTAAAATGTGTAAGTAATATCCATAATATTTTAAATCCGAAAGATGTCTGGCTGTGTTACCTCCATACGGCTAAATCAGTACTGTCTATACCAATGTACTGATTTAATGAATATTAGTATAGAAATGGGAAAAAATTAGAAAATAGTATCTCGGGGAAGATCAACAGGTAAATTCTTGTCCTGTGAATATAAATATGAAGGGTTAAAATAGGGGAAAAATTCATACATTTTTTTTCGCGGATAGTGCTATCGTATATTAAAAAGAAGAAGAAGAAGAAAGAAAGAAAACTATTTTCTATTGGGTATGGGTAATTTTTATAAATCTTTAGGTATCTACTGAGGTTTATGCTGTTTTCCATGTTTTCCTACAAACGAATGACAAAACGCATGGATCACGAATAAGTCAATAATAAGTTGTAAAAGAAATCACATACTTTGGACACAATTGCCTCAAACATTCGTAGCGTCTCGGGGCACATCGCCGGGGCCAGTGTCTCGGGGCAAAGCAATCGGGGCACAAAGTGATTACTGGGGCACGTCGGTGGACTTGATAAATATAAATAGGCGCAATTAGCGTTGATTTATTCGCGGCCCGACGGATTAGTGTCGCCGATTAATTCTGACATCTGCGCCGATCGATCCTCTGACCTTTAGCTTTCCTTCGTGACTGTACTCGGGCTACAGTGCGCTGCCCATTTGTCTTTTGATTATACTCGAAAGGGTTTTGCGTGTGCTCTGTGCATTTTGGGTTGTGAGGGTTAGGGTAATACTGTTACTGATCGACTGTGTGTGACAGACTGTCTTGTTGGTTCAGTTAGCGTGACTTCGGATCATGAGGGCTTGGGTTTTGAGCCCTGGGTCTGTTTGTAAGTATATTACGTGTTCACGGGGGTAATCACTATTACTTATTGACCGACCGTACCTATACGACAGAAATTGACTTGTTGATCCAGAGGTTAGCCTATGAGACGCGTATTACCATGAGGTTCTGGGTCGATAAAATAATATTAATAAACTTTTTTTATTCCAAAAAATTTTCAGTAGTAACGTAAGAAGCTGGTGATCTTAAACCTTGGAGAGCACAACTAATTCTCTTTGTGCCTTTACCATCCCAAGCCCGCATTGTTCACGCAGTGTCATCATCTTCTTAGATACTACGATAGAACATTCTTGCTTAGAAGGTGCCTAGCCTACGTCAAGCTGTAGATGGTAACGAAACATTTAGTACGCGTTCAAGGAATATTGGCTACATAAAGATACAGTTTACTGCACGTAGGTTCTGCATTTTCTAGTCGTTATAGCAGTAGTTACAATGAAAACATTGAGTAGTCAGATTAGCGTACAGTATGGTATACTCGTAGACATCAGGTTCCAATTACCCGGGCTTGCGGTCGGCTTATCGGCCGTCGACACGCCTCGCACGCAAGTCGCTCATCTCGCGTATAAGCCGCCGCCCGGGCCAGACGTCTTGCCTCGCCGCAATCCCTGTCACCGGACACACGTGTGTTGTCACGAGCCACTGTCTTACCTCCGACCTGCCATGATTGCCTGGTACCTTGCACGTCTTGTGTTTTGATCAAAGCCTATCTGTTGTTGATATTCTCTTGGCCAAATTACGGCAGAGACGGCAAATCTAGGCATCCATCTAAGCAGCAGAATCACAAGGTGCCACAGTCTTACCTTCGTCGTGCTATGATTGCCTGGTACCTTGTACATCTTATCTTTTGCTCAAAGCCCCGCTGTTGTTAATATTCTCCAATTTAGCTTTATCTATCTACGTTGGAGAGTGCACTAGTATTTGAATTATGAGCCGCTACGACGGCCCAGGCGTAGGAAACACAAGTATATAAAAATCTATGTAAATTCTGAATCATTTGTGGATCGGAACAACTCCTTCCTTCTAACCTAACCTAACAAAAGATACATCAAATCAATTGACAAAATATCATCTAGCTACTGTAAGATATCCACCAGTAGGCACCGGATAACATTTGTTACATAGAATTTCAATTTCGTATATGTCAACTAGCATACGACAAAGATAGTGAATTAGCCTGCTGATCGCTACTTAGAATTTCTTGTGCCGATTACCGAATTCAATGCATAATGTAATGCATTTTTAGAAAAATACGTAAAAAAGTTATTTACCTTACGTTGTTATGTTATAATCTTATACTTCCCACTTCCCACGTTATCGATATACAATTTTCCTGCATCGATAATAGGGTTGCGTCAATTACACCCTCAGTAAATATTCTCAGCCCGGAGTGCAGTATGAGCGGAATTGCCCCCGATTTGTCTAGACGACGTGACGATGTATTTTTGTCGCCGGCGTCAATAAATAATGGACCACGGGTCAAAGTCTGAGAGCTAATGTGTGTTGATCTTATCCCGATTCGTGTAATACTGCCGCTTCCCCTACTATGTTGAGTTCTCGTCGGATCGAGTATGTTTCGAGATTAAAGTAGCAACGGAGGCGGTATAAAATATGTTTTGGATGAAAACCTTTCAGTAGTGCATTTTTGCACTTCACTTTATTGTAAAAAGTTCAAATAATTTATTTACTATTTCATGGCATCGAGTTAAGGAAAAAAATAATTTTATACTGATCGCATTAGTGCCACAGCGGGGCTTGTGAGAGTTGAGAGGGGTAGGTGTTTGAAATGAAGCGATTGAAATATTATGTAGAAAATATATAAATCATCTATGTAATTAATTCAATTATTAAATGTATCGTTGATTTAAATCGATGCATTTAATTTTATTTAATAATGTAAGTAAACAAGAACTCTGGAATTCCATTCCACCAGCACCAGATATTGGCAGTCAAAGAATAACATTATCACCCGTTAATCCTCATTGAGGCCTCTGACCTATAAGAAGAGAGGTCTGGCTCTCTGGTGACCATGGTTATATAGATTAATAATGATGATGATTAAGAATCTTTTAACAGATAAGTTATGGTAAAGACGTCAAACACGTAACATTTAAAAGGGAATTAATTAGAAACTACTATATTTTACATATTAATAATTAATTTACAAAATATGCTAACATCTCCATATTATGATAGGCATCTCAGCGATAGAATTTAAAGAATTCGGTTAACCTCATTCCAAACAGCAATTTAAAACAATACTTAACTAAATTTGTGAAATTTTAATTTTATAACGCCATATTAATTATTGAAATTATGTTCGGCTCCTAATTTATAAATTCATAAAATTATTTATGTGAGTTTAATTGATTTAGATATCGATTTCGATTCGCGTTTAATTTCGTGGATCCTTAGTATTGTTTTTGGCTCTGTAAATTCTAGTGCTTCAGTGTACGGACCAAATTAAGATGGAAGTTGTATTACTGAAATAACTAGACTGGACATGTCTTGCGATTGGCTACGAGACAGTAGCAGCCTAGTTAGGGTTGACACAGTGTAAATTTATGTAACTTTGAGCTCACAACATTTACCAAACTACGTCAAATAAAGAGGTGATATAATATTATCTATCGTGGAACATCTTGACTTGACTGATGCTTGTAAATGAGGTTTGTTTTTTTTATAGCAATCAGTCTTCCATTTCATTCTGATACCACAATACTAAAAAAATCAAGATATATCCAAGAATATGCTTAAATGTGCACGACCCTAACCTTGTTAACTTCAACTTTGAAATATAATACATTCGTTTACATTAGATATAATCTGTGTCAAGATGTCATGAAGCCACAACCCTAATTTCCTCCTGATACTACGTTCACGTTAAGTCTTTATTTTTATGGCTAACTATAATTTTAACGTTAATTTTTATGCGCCATCGATTTAATATTGGATGTCGTATTAATGTGGTATCCGTTATCATTCATCTCGAATATTTGTTTATTTACGAGCCATTCAAAAGAGAGAGGGTTATAGTTTTATGATGTATTCGCAGATAATTGAGTGTTGGCGCCTTTGGTCCAATGCTACAAGTCGTCGGAACCTGTTTCTTGGATATGTTGAGATGTCAACTTTGATGCTTGGATATTCAAAGTGGAGGATTTCCACTATAACAAAGTACCTAGTAGAAACTAAGTAAAATTTATGTGGTTTTATTATTGCGTTGAACCCTAATTCAATAACAACATTTGCATGATACTGTTATTTTATAGAAGCGAATAAGCCACACGAAAATAGTAATAGAGCTATGTCGTTTTGGCTATTAACAAAAGTCAATTGTATTTTTTTTTATATGGGATGGGAGAAAACATTACGTCTTTTTTGTGACAATTTTCATATCTTTTTTCTTTGAGACACTACTGTGTCGCGTACGGTAGCTGAAAATTTTTAGATGCGAGCTAAAAAAATGTCTCTCAAAAATGTAGCATGCAGTAAACCTTTGAACTCCGCCGTCTCAATTGTTTATTTTCGCTCCAAAATTATGCATCCCGAGTGTTCAAGTCTTAATGCAGTTGTCACAGACTATTAAACGCTCTTGGCTCCGCCTGGCCCAATTTGTCGCTCTTTCTGCTCGGCTGCTATGCCACTAATGAGTTTTTTGGACGTAGAATTTGTTTCGCTGTCTGTTTGAGTCTGGCTGGTAAGGGTTAGTCCACACTGGCCGGTGGTAATCGGTATCCGATTTCATACTTCACTAAAATTAACTCTAGTTTTGTTTGTTCTGTAACCAGTGGTGGTGTCTTATTTTAGCTGTGCTCTCATATATATTTAGTTGATTTATGACAATTTTTTTATCCGTTTAAGTTTAATGAAAGTAAGAGTTATCGTATTTTAAACAGCGCCCAAATCTAACGCTAACCGCTGTCGTAAAACTCGATGTAAACGTTCAACTACCCTGCCACTACCTACCCCTGCCCTATCCCTGCCCTATCCCTACCTTTAGTGACATTATGGTTCTATCTTTAATAGTTTAGGCAGCGTACGCAAAATAAATAACTTTTCTGGTCGATATTATGCACCTTGTGTCCGAAAAATCCTATTTTTTTCAAAATAAAATTCAACCTATGTTACTTGTGGATAATGTAGCTTTTGAATGGTGAAAGAATTTTTAAAATCAGTTCAGTAGTTTTTGAGCCTATTCGTTACAAACAAACAAACATACAAACAAAGTTTTCCTCTTTATAATATTAGTATAGACAAAAGTAAACGCACGTTAGCTATAGGCATGATTTGAATCATATGAAAACCAGTGAGAATCTAAACGTACCACAAGACAGACGGATATAACATATAAGCCGCTGCGTGTGAACGTAGCCTTATAATAATATAAGTATTTTTTTTCGTAAATTTTCCACACGGGCCCGAAGGAGTAGTTACAGAATGTAATCTGCATAAGAAATTCTTATTAATTCCGTTGGAAAATAACATTTCTTTTTGTTGTTCTACGTTATTTCAGTTTTAAATTAAAAATGGCGTCAAATGTCTAGATAAGTTTAGCTTTTTGGTTGAATCGAATAAAATCTTACGTACTATTATTTTCAGACAACTTTTTGCCATTGGCTTCGCGTCTGTATTTCATATCTATTATTTCTGTTATATCAAACCAAATTAATCCTTTGATTTTTAACGAAATCAAAAAAGTTCGTCTTTTTTATTAAACGGCTCCAAATTCTTTAAGTATTATTTTTAAGTCATGTTATATTTTTTTTAATATAATGATGAATTTATATTTAAATTTATATTTTTTTGATTTCAGGTAAGAATTTCTCGGTGATGATTGGTAAGAAATTTTAGTGTACAAGTTAAGTATTTAACGTATAGTTTTAATAGTTATTTTATAGTTAATTATCACACTAGTAATATATTGAGTGATTAAAAGTGCGTTTAAGTTTTATCCACGAGATCTGAGGCGCCGGCGAATAAAGAGTATTTAAGGCTTAGAGCACACATAAGAGGCAAATATATTTTACATCATATGAACGAAGTCTTAACAGACATGTGTATTGCATATCTATAACACCGTTTGTATGTGTGGGTGGTGTAATGAAACTTAAAATCTTTATTAGATTTTTCATTTAGGTTTTTTTTATATATTAGACATGTTAATATCTTTTTTTATACTTTATATAAAATCTGAAATAACTAAAATTACATTATTATTTTTAAAATTAAATGTGTTTTAAAACAAATTTAAGTAAATTTTAAGAGTATTATGTATCCGTTCTTAATTAAAATTATGATATAACGTTTTTAAGTACTTAATAATATATCTTGTTCATAGTAAATTCACGCTCGACGTATAACATTTAACGTTCTTAAAATAGGAACCACTAAATTTTCGTCTAAATAGGCTCTTTCTATTATGTAGCCGAAATAAACAAGACAATTTTCAATTAAAAATCGCAGGGTATGCATTGCTTTCACGAATTAAGTGTACGGCTATTTACGCATACTTATTGTGAAATACAAATGAAATCATAAAGTGTGCTCTAAGCTTAAGATCAAATGAAGCAAGTGGCGCGCACCGATCGCTTCAACTATAGCCATTAAACTATTATCGTTCGCCATAAAAAAGTTATGGCGTCTAAATATTTTCAACGCCATCGCTGGCGGGAACCGTAAACCAATATCTTTATCTCATGAATATGGCCGATTTGCATACTTTTTATTGTTAGTTAAATATTTTGTGATACTTGTGATTAAACTACTAATATAAGCAATGATAATCTAAGTATAATAACATTTGAAGATAAAATCGAACCTAGACTCCACACCACGAAAGAAGTCCCGCGGCTAAAACCTGAACTAAAATTGACAGTGCCTTACACAAATGACAATAAGACCGCCATTACCAAATGACAATGAGCACCATTAAGACATTAGCGCCGCGTCTACGAGACTTGTTTCGTAGCGCGGAGCCTATGTACTTTTTCAATTAAGGCATCATATCAGCTTAAGCCACTGTGGGCCTGACATAAACGTTTTTTTAAACACCATGATAAATTAATAAAATCTTGTCTACAATATGGTAAATTTTTGAAAGAATATAAATACATGTTTTGTAATATAGGGGAAATCTCCTCAAGAGTTATCATAGAGGTAGTAGCTTGGGACCATGAGTTCGATTTATGTTATTGGAGCATATTATCCTCCGCTTGGCGGTACGTCTTTGTCGGTAGGGTGGTAACTAGCCACAGCCGAAGCCTCCCACCAGCTCTTATATTATCAGCCACCTTAATTTAACACTTGTTTTAATTACAAGGTCACTGCGTATTAATACAGTCAGGTAGGATTGGTATACTTATTTAGAAATGGTATATACGGTCAATTCAAATAATATTACTTATCGCTTTCCACACGTCGTCCTACTAAATCGGAGAGTGGTAACCGCGGCTGAAGTCTATCACCAGACCTAAGCTACATTGTATTAAATACTAAATTGACTCAAGCTGTGAATAGGATCTCTCCGTTATAAAGCAATGCATCCCCCATCTACGCAAGAGGTCGTCAGATCACATTGGTGCAGTTGTATCCGCTGCCCGCTATCAGGCTCACGGATCGCAATAGCCGAGTGCTGTGGCGAAACATCCTCAACGTGGCATCTAGCGCAGTAAATATCTTAGTGATCGCGTCCGGAGTAATTCCATCACTTTATTTATACGCATACAGCGAAACATCGAGTTTTGAATCGACACGCGATCGTAAATCCGGCGTAGTGACGCCGACAAATCATTCAAACTCGAATCGGACGAGTCGTAAATACGTCGACGGTATGCATTAATCATTGAAAGGTCCAGAATAAGACCGCCGCGGGCGCACGCCATTGGCCGGCCGGTGGAACAATTATTCAAACGTCGCCTCATGATTGGCCGGCGCGCTGGTTTTTTCTTACGTTGTCAGCTTGATGGATTCCACCCTTCGACTCCTGCGCAGGTTAGATGAGTTTATTGTATGTGTGCCGCGTGTGCGTATGAGTGTTTTTTGTGCGTGTTTTTACGTACGTTACTTGCATGCGCCATCGGACTGGGCCTGTCCTTTGTAGATGGGTGTTATGTGCCTGGTGCGTAGAATGCGGTTATGTAGTTACATTATATTACTACACTAAGTCATATATTTATTAGTGTTTACAGATGTTATTTGTGTCTTTTCATTAATATTAAACACATACTTACTAGTCTCGTATATCCTACAAAAGCACTTTGATAGTTAATTTTTCGTAATTTACTCAGTTGTAATTCACTCCTAAGAAACTTTATGTTTAGGTATCTCATAAAACTACAATCAAATAAAACTAAACTCATTATTTATCACCATATTAATTTTCAATTGAGTTTCATTCTTGATCTTCTTGATATCATTCTTCATGGGGCTCTGCTTTATTCCTCTTTTATAATAAAGAATCTTGTACCAGCCTTGGGTCGATAGATTGGTCGTGTTAATTTATCGTCCCGTGCCAAGGGTTCGGCGCCCCTGACTTATCAAGATGTGTGCGTTACCGTGCGCGCGCGCGACAGATTTATGTGGGACGGCGCGATCGGTCTCATTTCCATTATGCTGTCATTAGTTAGATAATAATTAACTTATAGCGATAGAGACGAAAAGAATTCTTTTAATCTACTCTTATTAAACTCTAACTAGTGAAGTGTTGAAGTACAGTTCAGTGGTTAAGTTTGTAGCCGACTAGAACTTTTTAGAAGTGAAATGTTATTACAGAAAGCTGTGAAACATGTGTGTTTTGTACTTGCATCACAACCTGTCCAGTTTGATGGATATCAACATTTATAAAATATCGTTAGATTGGCCTTGGTCTTCGTCATTTCGTATAATCTTTGATATAAATGAATGAATATAAATGAAGATTGGATCATGGTGTCCTTGGGAGGTAGTAGGTTTCAAGGACCGAGACAATACGTTAAAGCATTACTTTTCTAGGGTTCCATAGTCCACAAGTAACCAGTAATAGTTTCGCCATGTCCGTCTGTCTGTACGTCGGTCCTTCTGTTCGAGACTATTACTACTAGAAAGCTGCAACATTGAAAATGTAAACAAAGTCGTAAAATAGAATCTTAAATTCTTGCAATTTTTTTCTTAGTCTTCCTTAGTTGTTTGTCTTAACCTTTCGATGAGCACACTTAAAGTTAACGCTTAAACATTCTTTGGCACGTTTAATTAACAATTTAAAACAGTTTTAAATATCTTTATTTATAAAAAAACATAAAACACCTTGAATATGGCGATTAATAGTGACTATACATGTTTCAAAAATTTGACTGTATTGTAAAATGTTGTGCACCCCTGTCCGAGCAAGATGTGTGCGTTACCGCGGCGGCTGCGCGGGCGCATGACAGATTTATGTGGGACGGCCGCTCCCCCCCTCATTATGCCGGCGATTGCGTGCGCGATTAGATAATTAAACTCCTCAGCGATGCCCAGACGCCGATGGATGTGTGTCGCTTCATTCACATCGGAGCCATGTTTGGTAATGACGATTGTTAGGTAAGGATTTTTTATGACGTCATCAGTAATGTTAAGCGACATAGAATGATTAACCTTAAGCGGATACAATGGTTTTTGATTTATTTATATTTTATATATATTTATATTTTCATTGGAGCAGTTTGATGGGTCTAAGCTCTACATCCCATTTCCTATAAGAAGGTAGGACTGGCCTGTAATGGGCCAGTAAAATAAATGTAGTAATTAACTTTTTGAAACGTAAAATTCACGTGATGCACAGATCTGTTTTAAATATTAATTTTGAATAAATCTTTTATGGCCTTACATTTACAATTTTCATTCAAATCCAAAATTGATTGTAGATAATATATCTGTGTTCTTGAAGAAAAACAGAAGAATGTGCAATTTTAATTAGTTTTATTTAGTTAATTTACAATTAACATAATACTTACTATAGAGTTGTAGCCCACAACTTTGTTACTTATATCTCTCGACAGTTGGGTGCCTATTCCTTATTACATTTCAATTCTTTATCTAAGTTTTTTTTCTACAAGTTAACCTTTGACTATAATCTCACCTGATGGTAAGTGATGATGCAATCTAAGATGGAAGCGAGCTAACTTATTAGGAGTAGGATGAAAATCCATACCCCTTTCTGTGTCTACACAACATCATACCAAAACGCTAAATTGCTTGGTGGTACGTCTTTGCCTTCTTCTTAAAATGCACACAACAAACACGTGTCTCTAACGGTGAAGGAAAAACATCGTGAGGAAACCTGCACACCAGAGAATTTTCTTAATTCTTTGCGTGTGTGAAGTCTGCCAATCCGCATTGGGCCAGCGTAGTAGACTATTGGCCTAACCCCTCTCATTCTGAGAGGAGCCCAGCAGTGAGCCGAATATGGGTTGATAATGATGATGATGATGATTAGTTAAAATGTTGTCGTTCTGTCTGTCTGTATGTAAATAGCATAAGGCACATGTCCGCCGCATGTATTCGTTAGCTAACGTGAGCAGCTGCATTATAGACAGGTTTCCAAATATGGCGTAAATGTTAATCAAAGTTTACGACTGGAAGGCGCTACTTCTTTACCATAGTAAACAATAATTATTAATTAGCGTATGAATTAACAACGTACGTAACATAGGTACAACGAATATTTTGTACAAAAGGACAACATACTTACAAACTTGTATAAACATGTACTAGTAGACGCCGCGCGGTTTCACCCGTTTGGTTCCCGTACCCTTAGGAATACGGGGATAAAATGTAGCCTCTAGCACTCGGGGGTAGTGTAGCTTCGTCCGCGTGGAATTCAGTTTTCACAAATCCCGCGGGAACCATGAATTTTTTCGGGATGAAAAGTAGCCTATATGTTAATCCAGAGTAAAATCTACTTCCATTCCAAAGGAGATGGTCCAAAATTGTATGGAGCAGAGGTCCATTCATTGTATCCTGGCGGAAATAAAAGAAGATATTATTTTTAACTATTTCTGATTATACAAATCTACGAATTTACTTTAATTCTTTCGAAATAATATTAATTATCTCCCAAGAAATGCAACATTAATGGCGGATAGATGACGATTTCAATTCGTTATTCGATTTGACGTTTGCTGTCAACTGTCATGTCATAGTTGCTTTATGGGCGCCAGCTTGATATAACTCGAAAACTTGGGTTTTTATTTTATTTATTACTTTTTATTTAGTTAGATTTAATAATTTTTATTAAATTCCTTGTATTTTTTAAATTTTACACAACAAACACGAGGTACAAACAAGAGTGGACCTGAAATGGACCATCTCCTTTCTACCAAATCGCTTCAGTAGCCGCGCCACAAAAGAGGAACAAACATACACACTTACACACTACTTTCGCCTTTATAATATTAGTGTATATAATAGTAAAATATAGCGAAAAATTAAAAAAAAAACAAGTAACATAAAGGTAACTAGGTATCATACATATTATAAAAATGTAGGACATTCTCACTACGCACCGAACGCGTTAATAACTGTACGTCGAGAAACTTATGAATATTTATTTTCGGTTTTAAATACCAGACTAAGAGTTATGTTGCTGTTAAATTATGTGTTTTCATAAACTGATCGAATCTAGTCACTATTAATTTTAAAATGACTCGCAATGGTGTCAGTCCATTTCCGTAGCAGTTTCATAAATAAAACGGTATGTTTACATTCTGTTTGACATTTTATATAAAAGCCATTAATAGTATAATTTCTTAATTATTTCATGGGTTGGATAAAAATAGAACTTGTTTACTTAAAAGGCCATGGTGGTAGCTATGCCACAAAACTAGGTAATTATTTGTGTTTTTAAGGTATGTTTGGTTGTATGGTAGGTATGTATTTTTTTTTTTTTGATTGTGTAAGTGCCGTAGGCTCCTTATGGGACCTCAGCGGCGTCACCGGGGGGTTTGGGCGAGCGCAGAAGCATCGCCTGATGGGGCCCGAAGGCAGAAGCAAGTAGATGGGCGGAACGACTCTCTAAGGGCGTCTCCTCTGAGACTCGGGCCTCGGCTTAGAGGGCCGTTCGGGAAGGGTGTTTTGGCCTGAGTGTATCAGTCCGGGCGCCCCCGAGATCGTGAGTTACAAAGCCCACGTCTGGGTGACGTCAGATATCGGGGACCTCGTCTTCGCCGGCGAAGACGCTGTGTAGCTTGTGTTTGTATTGCCTGGGAAGCATTGTCGTTCGTTATGTCATCGTCAGGATTGTAAAGGACGTTTTTTGGGCGTCTAGATCTACAATCAGCGTTGATATCGGGGATGTAGCTATGTATGTAGGTATGTATGTATGTATGTGTATGTATGGTTAGTTTATAATATCGGTAATGGTTTGCTGTGGCTCGATTTCTTACATAACCTATCACTGGTGCAATGAGTTCAGCGTAACTCGGTAACGTCTACGCACAGTAACTCAAGATCTAGATACGCCATTCAACGCCCGCAAGATGCGAGATACTCGATACGCCATCTACCGGGTTGCCCATAAACTACTACATTGTAACTTATAAATTACTCGGATATATGAGGATTGCGAGCCAAGCTTTTGATGCCTAACGGATAGTAGTGCTGATGTTAAATCTTCAGAAAGACTTCTGATAATATAATATAATGAAAATTTAGTCTATTTATTATAGGACAATATAATAAAAACGTACTCTATGATTATAGGACAATTACAGTCTTAACACGTTCACAGTTCAGTAAGCCCAACGTGGGCTCAATCCAGTTTGTCCTCAAAAGTCCGTGAGACTAATATGGAATCTTAGTACTTGTGGATTTTCTTCTGATAACCTACTGGGACTTGTGAGTTGGTAAAATGACTTACGACTGTGGGTACTGTGAACGTAGTAAATTGTTTTATTTAGATACATTTATATTTCTTTTATATGCGCTTTAGTTTCATACTATTAACTGTATATATAACGCATGTGATATGCTGATTACATGATTAACAAATTATTAACTAGATCATTAGAAGATCCAAATAATCGTATCCGGCTGTTAATTTTTATTTATTTTAACTTGTCCAAAAGATTACCAAGCGCTACCGCTACCTAACAAGAACTGTCAAATAACTTGATCGTTGCGGTATAATCGATATTTATGTTTAGTAGACATAATATTCAAATAGTAAATCGATTTCTAGCCGCAAGCATATAAACCATAAGTAGCTTATACAACTTCCCATTATAATGTCTACAAATCATATTTAAAAATCTAATCAGAGGACCATTATTCATCGATCCACACTTCATCTAACAATGCCATTAAACGGTTAATTTAGCAGCCGATATTATTATCTTCTCTTTCGTGTGTCTTAAGTTCTTAGTTTTGAATTTTTGTTGAT
Organism: Bicyclus anynana; assembly: GCF_947172395.1. NCBI lineage: Eukaryota > Metazoa > Arthropoda > Insecta > Lepidoptera > Nymphalidae > Bicyclus > Bicyclus anynana. The sequence goes on along the minus strand of NC_069087.1, from coordinate 18,310,320 downwards.
AACCACATTGGGTGCTACAATATTATTTTAGAAGATGAGATTTAAAGGGGTCAAAGTGCGAAAAGAGATTGAATTTCCAAAAATATTGAAATAAATTAGTTAATTAAAGTAAATTTAACGCCATATCGTCGTGGTTTTATACTCTTAGGTATTAGGATAGAATTTTTGCAGTCATTTTTATTTTGGCATAGTGTCTGTCCTGCACATTTCCGTGCTAAGTGAGTTAGCACTTAGCATAGGTCAAGAAGTCAGATGTTTTAACTTAATAAATCCAAAGTTTAGATTCTGTTCGTTCTCATTTTAACTACGTAGTTCTTAAAAATAATAAGATATGATATAGGGTAAGTCCAGGATAGATGCCCCACTTTTTGAAAATGCTAAATAACTCTGAATTTTATAATCTTAGAGCATTGCGTTCTTTGGGAAATATTAAATATATTTCTTAATGTTCTATATTATCTGAATCGTTCTGATATAGATTGTGTAGATTTTGTGTAAATTGTAATTTTTTGGACCTCTAAAAAATGGGATAGACGCCTACTGTGGCGGATAGATGACTTATCATGAAAAAACTTCTGAGGATAGGTGCCCTTAGTGGCGATTGGCGACTTAGTTTAAACATTGTAGTTGGTTTGTTCGGAAATCAAACAACTATATTATTATAATCAGTCTTTATGGTGTTTTATATAACTTTCATTTTCATTTCTTGGCCATCTTCGTTAAAGTTATGCTTTAGCTGTAGCTTTTTAACAAACTGGTATGCTAACTGACGTATTGCCGTCCGTTGTTCGGTCCGGCGGAAATCCAGCTTCTCCTAATTTTAATGTAAGAGCCACGAGTCGTTTTTAATGCTGGATATATATAATATTCTTTTAGTAATAATTATGCCAGATAGTAACTACAATGATATGATGCAATACAATACAAAGTAAAAGTAAATCAAATTTAAAACAACAGTACATATACAGTTATTTTGAAAATAAGATTTGCTATTAACGGCAAATCTTCGTCTTAATATTGTAGATGGTATTTCTTATATTCTAGAAATCTGATTTACGCCTTTCTCTTCATCTCTTCAAATGCTGCTAGCATACTGTCTACGGTCTAGGTTACAGTACGAAGGACAACACCCTGTTTTCTTTTATATTTACGAGGCATTTTCATCTCCTGCAACAATACAACACTTATAATAAACAGTTGGGGATAGTTGCCCTTAGGGGCATCTATCCTAATAAAAAACGGGGCAACTATACTTTTTGTAGGGGATAGATGCCTTTATCGATAAAAACAAAAGATGAGTTTCAATTACTATAAAATCTATTAGTTTACATAGGTTAATCTTCAATGCAAGCTGACAAATAGAAAAAAAATTGACATTATAAGCGAGAGAAGAAATACACTGTTGAAAGTACTTACGAATCTTATTTTGGCGCCTTTTGTCGTCTCACCGCTGAAGATTTTTACTCACACAGACGAGGCGCATGCACTCCGGTCAAAATTCCTCCCAACACTAAGGTTTGTGGTGGGAGGACTCGTTACTTACAGTAAAATTTAACTCCTACAGTGCTCCTAACATAGTGAAATACAAATCAAGTCATCTATCCCACTGGGGCATCTATCCTGGACTTACCCTACCTTACTTTTAGGATATCGTATATGAAGTGTTCATAGATCAGTACTATTATCTCACAACTTTGAAAACGAATTACTTACTCGTAGGTATTTTGCTTTTGAGGACACCACGTTATGCATAAATCCACTTAAGAAAACTATAGCGTTTGATTTTCATAAGTATAGTACCTATCTACACTCCTACTAAAATATGTAACATTACATATTTTTGAGCCGAGGGTTTTTCTCAATATTAAAACAAAATACAAATCAATAGAAAATGAATTTTGACTCAGAAACTAAGAAGTTTATGTAACTCTATACTTGCCTGTGTCGTATTTAAAAATCTAATCAGAGGATAATTTCTCATCGATCCCCAGTTCGTCCCACAACGCCATTAAACGTTTGATTTACAACCGAATATGAAATTAACTATCATGTTTTAAATTACAAAATATCATTCGTGTAATATATTAGGGACTGTCCGTGAGAGATTTATGGCGTCGCTGTGACCCTCCAGGGTGGTAAAATGGAGACTTTTCCCAAATATTGTACAGCCAATATTTGGGAAAAGTCTCCATTTTACCACTTCTTGTGTGTCAGACATATTTATAATATTATATTACTATATGAAATACTTCAAACATTTCTAGCTAAGTAATTTGGAATCTTTCGGATTTTATTACAGTGACTTATAAGATATAGAATCTATAAATTGTTTTCTGATTATGGTTGTGCCGAGAAAACACGTTTGAAATTTTGTTTTAAATGTGAATGTCACTTTGATGGACTGTGTCATGAACAATTCATGATATAGAGTAATTGATATATTGTAACTGCGAACTAATTCAGTACTCATAATCACTTTGCCTATTGTCCAACAATGTCATAAAACTAATACACTATGCAAATTCATAATAATATAACAGAGAAGAATTTACACCGATCATTCCATTGTATTGTTTCGTACATCAGTTTTAACAAGACCATGAAACTTAAAGGTTATTGCTTATTACTTTCATAGTCATTGTTAATATGGAAATGTAAACATTTTAACGGAGACGCTGACATTAGCAATTTACATTTTCTAAGCGATCATCCTCGCCATTACTGAATCAAAACGGCCGTTTCCGTCCTAACGGGGCTCACCAGGAATGTCCCATGTACTACAGTGTTATGGCCACCCTACTGGAGAACTGATTTTGTTCGTAAATACTTCAATTATGCAACGCAATGTAAACCGACTCTTAAATTATGTGAATATAAATGTATAATATATCATTCGCTACTAAATTGTTTTACAATTTTGATATTTTGGCATGTTAAATCAGCATTATTCACAAAAATGGATTTTCTATAGGATATAATAGGTTTAGTAACAAATTAAAAAGTATTTAATAAACTAGAAGTTAGTTACTTATTCGGCTTTAGTCATTTTAGCAAATACCAACAGGCGTGTTCAAAGATCTTGTCTATTATTTTAGAGTGTAGGTTCTTTTCAATAAAAAAATGTTATTTTATTTATGTTAGTAAAACTATACAAGGACATCCAAAAGTAAGGCCGAAAGATTATTTTCAAATTTCCTTTGATGAAAGGAAATATGCAACATATTATATGTACTACCTACTTATTAATCTGTTACCTACCACTTTTAATTTTTTTTTGTTAATGGTTTGCTAAGCTGGCACAGATACTTAACCTAACATATATTAAAAATAGCTTCTTCTCATCCTCACGTAATTGTGCCTACTTGAAGCAAACACAACATGCTTACATACATTGCTAAACTATGATCAATTAATTTTTATACAGAATCCAGAAGCTCAACAAGTACAACAAACAAAACACTTAATTTAAAAAGTTGTTGACAGCATTTGCCAAAGATTAAAACAATGATGTGCCACAATAAATATACCTATTCAAAAAACCATTCAAGAAAACATCGAGCAACAAGTTTACAAACGGACGGACATCGTTATCATAGCACAGAACGTTAGCGCGGCGACGGCGAGCGACAGTCGTTTGCATTAGCAGCAATAGATCATCGGTGGAGGAGGATTTACGGTCCATCGGTCCATAAAAATGATAAACGATAAATAACCGATGGAATTAATTAGGGTGATCTCATGTAGGTAGTTACGTGTCCGGTGATGTTTTTTAATTTCGCTATAGAAGCTCTCTAGTCATATATTTAATCATCATTATAAGCATATTTTGAGAGCCGTGATAGTCCAGTGGATATGACCTCTGCCTCCGATTCTGGAGGGGTTCGAATCCGGTCCAGGGCATGCACATTCACATCATCATCATTATCAGCCGACGGACGTCCACTGCTGGACTTAGGCATGTTGCATTCCAAAGCCTGGCTTGGAATTTTTACAAAAAAAAAATCACGGAAAACGGCTAATTCAATTTCAATTTTGACGGCCTCCGTGTCCAATACCCGGCTGACTGGTTGAGGTTTTCTTAATTGTTCCAGTTCAGGCTGTTGGGAAGCTTCGGCCATGGCTAGTTACCACCCTACCCACAAAGGCGTACCGCCAAGCGTTTATTTAGCGTTTATTTATTTAGCGCGAAGATTTAGCGTTCCGGTTCGATGTCGTGTAGAAACCGTAAGGGGTGTGGATTTTCTTCCTCTCCTTAACTTGTAAGGAATAAAAAGCCTGATTTTGAAGAAACAGCCTAAGCCCTGGACCAACGAGGCAGTTTTAGTACCTAATTAATCTTCAAACTTTTTTTTTAATTCTTTAAAAGTTAGTCCTTGACTACACCTGATGGTAAGTGATGATGCAATCTGGAGGTAAATACCGACTACGAAACATCTGATCTACAAATATTAACTAGTCTATGGTCTGGTCTCGTAGTATTAGCATGGAAATGGTCCCACCTCTCGGCAGGGCTTGGAATGTGGTTGATATTATCTGGAGGAGAGTTTAATGTACAATTGAATCTTTGAACCCTTTTTTGTTAGGGAAAGTATTACCGCCATCTTTATTTCTGCCACCTACCTAGTCGCCTGTGCAATAGTCAATCTAAATCTAAATACTGAATGATGAACTGAGGGAAATGAACTTCTAACCTCTCGGCCTTAAATTCGACCCCTTACCCGTGGTGCTAAAGGCTTCATTTCTAGAGATTTGTAGTAGAACTCTTTGCAACAGAGTTCATCCAGGGAAGTACCACTGTCATGTCTTCTTCTACTACCATGCAGCAATGCTGTGTGCCAGCACCTATGTCTCAGGTAAATGGACGCACTCGCGTAATTTCCGTTTCCACGGGAATACAGTGATAAAATATAGTTTAAGTTAGTCACTGTTAATGTAGAGTTATTTATTTATTTATTTAATACTCTTTATTTGTACACCACAAAAAAAATAAAAGAAAGAAGCAAAACAGAAACATAAGAAAAAGTAGAATACAACAGGCGGCCTTATCGCTTAGTAGCGATCTCTTCCAGGCAACCTTAGGCTTAGGAACTTATTATATATATATATATAGTTATTCTTTGGTAAAAAAAATTTAAAATCAGCCTAGTAGTTAGGCGTGAAATCGCAACATACCAACAAACTCACATAGATAATATTAAATAGGTCTACTATAAAAATTCCTTAAGTAACTGGGTATCGAAGTGGTGACCAGTCAGCGACCAGATGCTATCAACAGCCGCTGGCTCCAGCGACATTACCATGCTAATGTCGGCAGCGCCCGCATTGAGAGCTTGTATTGATTGATATCTTAATGGTGTATTAGTTGACTCCCGTACACCAGCTAATGGGTGTAGATCAGAGATCCCCTGCTTCCTCGAGCTCTACGCTGATTGAATCGCTGTTTCTAATTAGGCTCTTCTTTTTTATGTGGATTAGACTCGCGCTTGACCACGATTTCACCTATGACTGTAGATGTGGCCTAAAATCTAACTAGATAGGTAAGCTATGTAAAAATACTTCTATTACTTGTTACGACAAATGTTGTAGGGTATGCAGTGCTATGATGCATATATGGCGTGCATGTCACACAGGTTGTTTAATTTGTTGGAGGGGACAAAATGGTTTGCTAGATAATGGGACACAATATTAAATTATGGCATCAAAACTACATGTAAAAATGGCATCAAACACTTTATTTTCTACCTGTAAAAAGCTCCCAAAACCTGAGCTCTCAGAATAGCTGCGGGATAAATTGGAAAAGTTGATTTTCCAAAATTAGCGTAACTGAGAAAATTGTTTCAACTTGTTAGTAACCCTAGCCCTGAACGTTACTTTATTTATTCTGCAATTGATAGGTGCAGATACGAGGTTGATATGCAGTATTTTATTATACATAGTTGAAAAAAATAAGAAAATAGCACGTTAGGAAAACAGATGATAAAAAATTAGGAAAATTATTTGAAAAGTATTATACTCAAATATCTAAATTGTTTCAAATTAATCAAATTAATCAAATTTATCATATTTTGTTGTGTAATCATGACATTATCAACGCAAAGGTGTAAACTGCATCAACTGCCAGTTCCAGAACAGGATTTAAAACAAGTTGTCATTTTCCGATAAATCACGACAACTGTTTATTAATTTTACTGTTACTGGCACCACACGCGACGTTTTCATTGGCGTCCAAATTGAACTTTGAAACGCATAATGAATCGCCACTGTTTTATAGGTATTGTCTTTTACGCACTAGTTACAGAAGAAATAGCATGACAATTAATCGTTTTGCCAACCCTAGACCTGTTCGATTAGTTTGTACCTACTAGCATAATATAATTAGTAAACGCTTTATCGCATTTCTTTTATAAACAAATCGATTCAAAGATTAAGCCGAGTCAAAGACCCCGCTGTACCAACACTAGAATCACAATGGGACATTAAGCGCGAAAACGGGTAAAGAATAAAACAGACGCAGAGCCGGCAGTTCGTTTCGTACGTACGATCAACTAAATTCCTACCCCATAATCCTGTTCCGCTCAGTAACTCGGCACTTGCTATTAACCGTTTCCTTTATAGCGGTTCTCACTCAGCCCGATTGGTCGCGCTAGAGCGTAGGAAATTGTCTTTAATAAGTTACGACTAATAGCAGAATTGTGCAGTTTTCTTATATATTCCTAAATTTCTTCGAGGACGACTTTAAATTTTGATTCCCATTTCATTTGCTTCCACGAAATAAAATTTAAGCTTTGTTAAAAGTTAGCTACTTACTTAGGTACTTTTTAGATTAATTAATTTTTTTATCTAACTTTTCGTTGTTTTATAACATAGAATCGAAATATTACGTTTAGGTATGTTGACATAGGCGTAAAGTATTATCGTTTTTTTTTGGAATGGTAGATTGATTAAAACGAAATTTGTTTCAGGATTTAAAATTTATTATTTATTTATTTAAGAATCTGACAGATGATTATCTTAATTATCTGTCAGATTCCCAAATGAATGATTCTTTTATCATAAAAAAGTTACATAAAACTGTTTTACATGTAAGTATAGTTTAAGTTAATACATTTTTATTAGGTATACACCTTGAAAGCAAGTTATTGCTAGGCTATGTCTCTGAGAGGGCGGAGACATGAGATTTGTACAGCGTGTGTATGGTCTGCAAACTAATCTTTGTAGTAGTACGCCGTTTATGGCAGTTTTCACTCAAGGCGATTGGGCACCCGCTACGACCTGCACTTATTATAGTGCAATGCCTTGTTTTGCGATTATGTCTATTGAGGCCGAGTATCGATAAACTTACTTACTGAGGGCCCGGTATATTGAGGGTACTTTGCGTCCTTTGTGGAGTTAATGTTACGAGTATGTATGCCTTTAGCTCCACGGTTGAGGGGTTGGGACTAAAATTGAATAGTCCTAGGTTCAACCCGCATCAGCTGTCGGGCTACTGTTGTGTTTACTTATTTGTAACACTAGCTTATCATTTCATTTGTAATGAGGAATGTCACTTGTACTTAGTTATGGTGACCAATTTTTTACTCGAAAGTGTATACGTACTCTTCTTAGTAGTGCACTCTTGGCAGAGTAATTATGGTCGGTTGGTTGTGTTTGCAGAACACACGACTATTGTTTTTGGGTTACATTTATTTCACCACACTGGGTCAGTATTTCATTTAACATTTTCGCGCGCAAAATATTTTTTTATAATGTTTTTACTTTTTCCATATCTTCTATCGCTCTCTCTGAATGTTTGGACAGTAAACTCTAACTATTTGTAGCTGTAGAGGATATTTAAACACTCTCTACAAAGATTTGTCTAGTAGTCACAGTCCCCTCTGTACACTTGTTTACTCTGAGATCACACGAAGGCCAGTTAGTTAAAATTAAAAGGGTCCTCGCAGAGCCTGGAGATGTCCATTTCCACAAACATCGCAAATAAGACGAAGCAATTCAAAAAGATGCTATCCCATATCATTAGCTCAGAATTAACATTACTTTTACTAAATTCAGAACTACCCATCCAAATTCTGTATCCCAAAGGCGTAAGGTTTAAAATTACCCAATTCGTACGCAAATGTAATATTGGCTGACCGTGCAAACTTTTGTTGTGCATTCCGATGTGTCCTTACTTCGTAGGGTGGAAGGTTTTATTTCGCTTGTCTGTTTGAATTGTGGCGAGTGGCTTTGTTGTGCTAGGGATGGCCCGTAATGCGACAGTTTGTAAGCATGAGCCTCAGACGAGAGGGGGGAGGCCGTAAAGAAATACGTACAAGTTGTTTCGAGTATACCTGAAGGTCGTTGACTTAAATAATATATTTATCTATGGCTCCCACCTAGGTACAGCTTGTACTGTTTTCCCGTGTTTTGGGATTGGCATTTACTATTTAATGACATGTTATGACGTGACTATGGTGTAAAGCTACAGTTGAAGAACTTGCTTTATTCATGCTAAAAAAATAACAAAACATTGAAAATTCAAGTTGTTTTATACATATTAGCTGACCCACATAATATTACGAATTATTGGAAAAACCCATAAAACATACAATTACTTATATCGTGCCGTTGGAACACCAAAAAGGCTTCGTGTGGATGAAGCGCTTAAAAGATTGTTTTGGTAGGTACCTATTTATAATAATCACAACTATTAGCCTGATTTATCGGCCTACTACAGGGCCAAACTTTTCTCCTTATAGAAGATAGGAAAACTTAGATCTACCACACTGCTTCAATGCGGTAGCGAATGTCAAAAGCCAAAGTCTAAGAATTTCGTAGAACAAAGAAAAGTTCAATATTTCGTAGCCCAAACCGTCCTACTATGCATACATAGGTACAATACATAATATACTTAACACAAGTCATCTTAAAGCATCTTAGTAAAAAGTTCTACTATGCATTGTCTTGCTCCTGAAAACATTGAAATACGTACAAGACATAGACAAAACCCGTAAAAAGGAATCCGAGACTTATTATAAGGTGGTGGATACCGGCCCTTAGTGTAATTTCAATCATAGTTAAAATGTCTCCAATAATAAAAGTTTTGCCAGCTCTTTTGTACCAGTCTATTAAGACTAACTCTCCGGAATATTGATTCAATCGTGACGAACGTCCCGAAAACTTATCGAAAAGCGTGAATTTGGCAGACTACCCGATAACCTGATCACGACGGAATAAACATAGAAAGAGTGCCGTCTCATTAAGCACAATCGCTGATTGGACAGTCAAGGCGGGGTTAACTGAGTTTCCCGCTAATACCTACCTACGTCTTCACTAGCGACTTTTACGTGCCTTCATACCTGCGTGCACTTGCGACTGACGCAAGACATTAAGATGGACATAAGATTATACGAGATAGATGAACAGGGAATTGCACTCATCGCTAAATAATTTGTATGAAGCTATTATACCAACGCTGACTTCAGATAGACCAATTACTTTGCACCAAAGCAGCACTTTCGAGGTTATGTTTTTCGATGAAGTTATACACATTTGATATAAAACGTGTACCACAGATTGATGGGTGCAGGGCTGCATTGTTTGTCAGGTGTTTGTAGGTATTGATTATACCAAATATCAATAAATAAAAATATTTTAGGATTAAGTAAGTAGATGATTAAGTAAATTGTGAAATTAGAAAAAATTGGATCAAAGAAACAATTATGATAAAGTATTGTATTGTTGTCGCTTTTATTACTTATTTTCTAGCTTTTTACTAGGCTGATTTTGAAACCAGCTTTATTATTCTTTTTATTTATTTCAATAAAGTTTTATAATATTACCTATGTATTTCGAATTTCTAATTTTGATTTTTACTCTTCAAAGCATAGTAATTAGTTTAATTTACTCAATATGTGTTGCGACATTTAGTTTTGCGACATGTCGCTCGCGCGTCCCGTCGCGTCCACGTCCGTACGTCGCAGCAAGTATGCAATGAGCGATCACTTCATTCCGATCACGTGCCCCCGCTGCCTCGGGCTCCTAATTAAAAATCGAGCGATTTTTGTTAGCGAATGTACATTTGTTACCCCCCCGTAACTACAGGGGGTTAAACCCCCCACCACCCGATAATCGTGTAAAGGAAAGCGTGGACGTTTTTTAAAGAGCACCCGCTATTCAGCTGGCAGATTTTAAAATGCTGGCTAATTAGAAGGAATAATAGAGTTACCTTCGTCGAAATAGGAAATGAGGAACACTCCATTGTTACTGTTCGATGTTAAATTGATTCAAAGGGAGTCTTTCGAAATATTGAATTTAAGCTTCTACCGTTTTAAAATGGATGACAGTTTGTATGCTAAGTAGCTCAGCTGATTGTATCGAGTTACTTCAAATCAGGGACTATATTTCCTTAGATATCTAAGCGACGCGACATCCAAAATAAGATGGATATGAGTCTGTTAATGTTTTTGATTTTTTTTAATAAAATTGGTCAACGCAGATGGTCAGTAGTGGTAAGTCGTAAACCATCGCCTATAAAGAGACCAACTCTTCGCAGGTCATAGATAATCCAAGTGGCGTGCACGAAGTTGTAAACTAGGGTAGGCATTATACGTACAAATTGTACATAATCGAAAATTCCTTTCCAAACGTTATCAACCCATATTCGGCTTACTGCTGAGCTCGAGTCTACTCTCAGAATAAGAGGGGTTAGGCCAATAGTCCACCACGCTAGCCCAATGCGGATTGGCAGACATCGCACACGTTGAGAATTAAGAAAATTCTTTGGTATGCAGGTTTCCTCACGATGTTTTCCTTCGCCGTTTGAGACACGTGATATTTAATTTCTTAAAATGCACACAACTGAAAAGTTGGAGATGCATGCCCCGGACCGGATTTTAACCCACACCCTCCGGTTCTTAAAATGCACACAACTGTTGGAGATGCCACGGACCAGATTCGAACCCACACCCTCCAGAATCGGAAGCAGAGGTCATATCCACTGGGCTATCACAGCCACCTTTACTTTTCCAATACGTAACTATAATTCATAAGAAGTCATCAGGGTACTGGATTAATGAAAGGTGAAAGTGTCCATCAACTTGAGACGTAGTTTTTCGGCAGCCATGCTCTTCTGACCGGAACACAGTAATGTTGCTTGGCAGCATACGTGAGCATGGAGCTAGTTCCTACTCGCCAGGACGATACAGTAGGGAAAGCGCGAAACGATGCAACGGCTGAGACTGTGGACGCACTAGGGTGCTGATATTTAAACTTCGAACACGGAAGACAACCCGTCACCGCGACGGATGCGCGACGGATGAGAGATGACGAGCGGCGTGATTAACGACGGGTGACGCGCGCTAATTTGTTACCGGCTTCGACTTGCCCTATTTAATTCCCGGGTTATTAATTATTATTATTTATTGACGCCGTTCCATAGAAATATTTAAAAACATTGCAATAGAAATGGCGTGTTCCATTCCAAACTACAGGATAAACTATAGGTGAGTGTCGAGTGTCGCTGCGGATACTTTATCTCATGTTGCGAAGCGGAATCACTTACATATACATTTCTTTTAGGCTAATGTTAAAAAGACATAGTTCTAAGAGCCGATGGACGTTAGGGTCCCAAAGTGCTGGAATGGCGACTAGTAAGCGCAGTGTTGGTCGACCCTCCACCAGGTGGATTGACGACATCAAGCGAGTCGCAAGGATTCGCCGGATGCAGGTGTCTCAATATCATGATGTTTGGAAGTCCCTACAAAAGGCCTTTGTCCAGCAGTGGTCGTCCATCGGCTGATATGATGATGATGAATGTTAAAAATGCTTGCATCTTCGCCGCGTAGAAATAGCCAGAGGTATTTGCAGTGGCGGATTTACAAATATGCCGCTCGTAGGCTATTAAATTTTTGCCGCCCCTACTGTCCTCTGAAATTCGACACTAATGTTCGTAAACGTTTTTAATACATTTTATCTGTCGGTAACATTGCGACTTTTAATATTTTAGTATGTACAGTAGGAGTAAAATATTGGAATTTTTATTGAAGTTCTCAAGAGTAGTTTTCTTTATTTCTGCAATAAAAACTATTTGGACCAAATATGTCGCCCTCTGAAATCTGCCGCCCTAAGCTGCAGTCTACTTAGCCTACTGGTAAATCTGCCACTCGGTATGGGTAGAATAAACGTATAAGTCTTCCAAGTTAGCCCATGTCTATCTTAGATTGCACCGACTCTTAGCATCAGGTAAGATCGAAGTCAAGGCCAATTGAGTAAATAAAAACATTTAACAGAAACGGGATCTTCGCGAGTGAAACCATAGAGCAAAGCTAGTTCATTTCAATATTTAGATAACATTTGCAAAGTGGGTATAAGTTTTATACGTATATACGTGGTCCAGTTTACGTATCGCTTTATGAAATGCTCGCAAGTCACAAACAGAGGGTAGGTCGTGTTTCTTTATCCGGCTAATTTCGCAGCGCTCGTATCAGCCGGTGTACACTGTACCCGAGTGGGTACATTACAGCGGAAAAATTATATTTTTAAGCCGACAACACACAGCGCCTCGCGCCTTTACACCCGTCCGCCTGACGCGGACAGACCTTTACCTACTTGTGTGGTTAATTTATAGGAGGTAGCGATTTTAATGGCTTTGATTTTTAATTGTGTTCTTTATTATATTGATTATTGACTGATTGATACGGTTTTTCTAGTTGGAATTAAGACGATTTCTAGTAAGTCTCCCGTAAAAATGCTGAGATCATAGGTTTTATTCCCAGATCTCATTAAATTTCGAAATTGTTTTGGTTATACATTTCTGAAAAGGTGCTGAACATTTAATACAATCTAACCTTTTTACATAGTAATTTATAAGATAACTTGGTTTATAATTGTTTATAATATAGCTAACTCAGGTCTAGTGTGTTGAGACCTATTCTAGACTAGGTAGGTAGGTGTATTCGTCAAATATAATATTAAGATGATTATAATAATCGCAAATGATAATATTTCTCAATAATAACATTAGTACCTGTACAACTTCCCAGATATTAAACAATGATACTACTTACGGCTCAATCTAGTTTAAGAAATAATGTCACAATTGTAGCAATATAGCCCGCGCCCGCTCGTCACTCTATCACGCACCTTAATTCAGGAACACACTAGCAATTTCCCGGCAGCGAAATAAGCGAATTAAAATCGCCTCAAAGCAACTAGCTCGCAAAGAAACGCTTGCATACACCGAGGGGGGGTGGATTTTTAGCTATTTACGTTAGGCGTGAGTGACGGGCGGCGGCGGCGGCCTTTGAGTCGGGACGTAGGTCGCCCGAACGGTTTATGCTAAAAATTAGGTAAAAGAACTTTGAGAAAAACTTCCGCACACGTTTGTTTGTACGCCGGCGTCCCTTGTTTGGATTCCTGCGAGGTTATGACGCTAAATTAAAAAGCTCGCGGTGCTAAAGGGTACTGTGAAACATGGGGTATTAACAAATAAGTACTTTTAAGGACTTTTTAACTGCAACTACATAAAAATATAGTTTTGTATCATAATAATCTTGGTCTTGGACTTGGTCGCTAACAATGGGCTTCATAAGAGGGTCCAGAGTCACACAGCGGGCGATGGAACGAGCTATGTTAGGAGTATGTCTGCGTGATCGAATCAGAAATGAGAAGATCCGCAGAGGAACCAAAGTCACCGACATAGCTCAACGAAGCTGAAGTGGCAATGGACGGGGCACATAGTTCGAAGAGCCTTTGGTCACAAAGTGCTGGAATGGCGACCCCGCACTAGGAAGCGCAGTGTTGGTCGACCCCCCACCAGGTGGACTAACGACATCAAGCGAGTCGCAGGGATTCGCTGGATGCAGGTGGCTCAGTATCGTGATGTTTGGAAGTCCCTACAAAAGGCCTATGTCCTGCAGTGGACGTCCATCGGCTGATATTATGATGATGATGGTGATAGATGATGATGTATAGCTTTTCAACCGACTTCTAACAAAGGTTTTGCGTTCCACTCAAATTTATCTATGTATGATTGAATTCTCAAAACTATTCATACAATTAGATGGGGTTTTCGTCATTCAGATGCGTATTTTTTATTTGATGACTTGAGTAAAGAAAGAAAGAAAATAAATAAAAGAATCACAAGAATAAACTTCATATAGGATTTGGGTCAAATCGTCAATGTTCATAGTTCTTTATTGTTATATGTTTTTAAATAACCGCTCATATGTTAAGGTCTTAACTTTCAGTAACATATGGTAAGCGATTATAGTTATTTTTCCTAACGACATCTGCCAATGTCCGCTACGATGCGCCTTTCAAAAGGCCCCTACACACGTGCCATCTGGTAACTCAAACTTTGATTTACAAAGTTGACCTTTTCTATTTTTTCTTATATTAACGAAAAATAGATTTAATTTTATATTATTTCAGCCTTTTTTCAATGACTTCTTTCTTGTTATTACTAGTTTTATTATTATTATACTTGTTATTAATAACAGTAGTTATATATTTCATATATAACTACAGTCTATTTTAACTTATTTATTGCGAGTATTTTTATTAATATTTTTAAGAAAATACTTTTTGACAATGTTCTTAAACGTTCAGAAAGCAGTAAGTATTCAGTAGTTCATAGGTATCAAACTGTTATAGCAAATATTACTTCGCTAGAAATTAAAGCCTTGTTTACTTAAAAGACGTTAAGTTTATAAGAAAAAATACAGTAACATTACAAAAAATAATGATAAATTGGCAAAGTAAATTGTTATCGAGTCGTACGGCATCTTGTCGGCGCGTGTGCAGGGGCCGCAACGATTATATCTATCACGACTCATTATTCCTTTTGATTGCGGAAACGTACCGTATCCACTAATCACACGAAACGGTCTGTCGTTCGTCAATGTCTCGCGCGCATCACTCAAGCTTTGTACTCTGAGAGATAACCGTCAAAACTAGTGTTGCGATACGACGTTGTAATAAGCATTATGTATTATTATAATTCAGATATTATATGATTAATATTCAAGTTTCATATAAATTTGCACACAATAAACTTTTACTTTGCACTATTACTGGTAGATACGGTGTTGGTCAGCAATTTACAATGTAGTACATAAATTATTAGAACACGTCAATATTTGCAATCGGTGTAGATACGTTTTCATGTCAAAATTGCTTTATATAAAAAGTCTACAAACTAAATAGTTGAAGTCACTGTGGCTGTTTGTGAAATATAGTAGTATTTTGTTAAAATATTTTGTTGGTAAAAAGTTATAATAAAAATGGGTCAGAGCTTAAAAATACTTAACTAATTACTACCCAGCAAATTAACTAACCTAATTAGCTGAAAATTGCGAAAATTTGCTGAAGAGATGTTACGATACAAACCTCTAACAGATTATTTACACTGCTAATTCTTATTGTAAGTGGCCGTGATAGCAAACGTTTTGAGACACTGGCGTTGGATTTAAAACAAAGAGGCAGAGCTTAACATTGATTTGAATTGAGTTATTGGGAGTTATTCGAATAGACGGAATTTCTAGAACATTATGACTTTTTAATCTAATTAGAAAATATGACGTACAGTGACATTTTAATGTTCGATTTCATGTTGATTTATTAAACGCGTCATGCGACTTTAGGAAGATTTGTGACAATTTAAAAAGGTGATGACAAATGATCACTAGTAAAAGTAGATATTACAACAAAATCGATAATGCTGGTTAAAGGATATAATTTATGTTACAAAGACCGAAATATTTACTGGCTGAATTGCCATATTTAGAGATTTAAAATGAATTATCCTTTTAACATAATTGAATGTTTGTTTCCTGTTAGTATTTCCAGATCATTCCGTACATCTGAATTTGTCAGATATACGGAATGATCTTTCTTTTCTACTTGTCATACAACACAAGAACAGGTATCCAGTACTGTGACATTCATAGGCTGATTTATCATTGATGTTGATTGAATGACAACACGTGAGTTTATACCACCGACTCTCGGAGTATATGTCGCGGCGAGTTATCAGAGTCTCTTAATTGAAGATAATAAGGGAGGACATGTGTCTCTGTCGGGTTTTTATGGGGTGTAAGAGAGAGGTGTGTCGGGGGGAGATGTTTCACTTTTTTGGACTTTGGAGTCTCGTTAAGTCCGGCTATTAATTTACGTCAATCGTGTTTCCGTTACTTTGGTGGGGGATGTCGATTTAAAAGGGTACTTTTTCATTACGTCCGTCCTTTGATGGTGATTCGGTTAGTCTCGAGTGTTAGTGTCAACATATTACGTGGACCCGGCTTCACTCACACATGAAGATGTGAGACGATTTGTTTGCTGCCATCTAATGATATGTGGTTATGTTTAGAGTGTTTTCAGTAGACATTTTATCAATGTGACGTTGAGATGATACACCATGGGGTTTTACTCAATACACAACTAAGAATCTAAAGAAATTTTCTATAAAAAGCTTATCATAATCGGGCCTGCGTTCGTAGACTTTAATGTTACAGAATAAAGTTTTTCTTTTGTGTCGATGGTTTATTGAAGTAAAAAGGAATAGCAATGTGATCACAATTACATTCGATCAATAGGTAACTCGTAAAAAAGCTGCCATTTGACGGTAGCTTTAAATATCCTTCAAAGACGTCACCCCCCGCGCCTCACGCCCCGCCGCCGCCCCCGTGGCAGATGGATTGATATTACTCGACTGCAGGTGAGCGGGCAGCGATCTCGGAACAATGGCGATTTATAAACTTGTGTCTTGCATTGAGCTAGCTGGTGTACTGGACTGAGAGACTGCAATAGCAACACATACTTCATTGTATGAAGGAAAGATTGTTTATTCTACGTACGGTACCCAAATTATACTGTGATGGCTTTGAAATGTAGCAGGTTTCAAAGACCCAGACCCACAACCCAAGTATATTTTTTTTTATATTTTCCTCGGCATAATATGAGAAATAATAGCTCCGGTCACCAATCAATTTGCTTGGCGACTACCAACTAAACTTCTTTTCCAGCTACCTACTTAGAGAGAAACGAGGGTAGATACTGGTCTTATTAAAAAAATATATAGTTTAATAATATACTATCTTTGTTTTATTTAATTACTAGCTGACGCCGCGCGGTTTTACCCGCGTGGTTCCCGTTCCCGTAGGGATATGTTGTATGGGGATAACATATAAAATAGAAATATAGCCTATAGCCTTCCTCGATAAATGTTCTATCTAACACTAAAAGATTTTTTCAAATCAGACCAGTAGTTCTTGATATTAGCGCGTTCAATCATACAAATAAACAAACTCTTCAGCCTTATAATATTAGTATAGATCCTATGCATCTCTCCATGTATTGATCCTATTTCCCTGAATGTCTCATAAAAATCAATATAATATATTCAAACCTAGTCATTAACCCTATTGGAGATCTGGACCCTTGAAGCCTTCCAAACCTACCTCAATCCCATATTCCATAGTTGGCTACCGTATTTAACATTGGAAGGAGCATGGTTGACAGACTTTTACCTTCCATAACACGATAGGTATGTGTGGCTCTCGCAAGCGCTCGTTGTGTGCGGACTAGGGTGCGCCGTATCAAGGTTCACTGTTTATTTCGGTTGTTCGGTTCCGGTTCTTTATTAGCAGTACTTTTCAATGGTTAAATTTCTTTTAACCCGACTACGGAGGGTGAACTTTGGTTCTTTGGTGTTGATGATTTTCATTCAATTTAAAAAGTAAGTGTATGCTAGTATATTCTGTTTCCTCTTTGTAAGCCACTTATCTTAATAATTTAACAAATGAAGACGGCATAATTGCACTTTTAAGAATAAAATCATGCTAACCTTATCTCCTCAAAGATAATAAATGCCTCTGCTAGGTGTTGTATGTATTGAGCGTGGATCAAACTTTAGAATTCTCGGATTTAAGTAATCCCTAATATCTTAACTATTGGCTATACTGACCTTTGCCTAATAATGAAATGTTTAATATTCTTGAATGTTTGGCACCCGTTGAGTCTTCTCCTGGAATACTTATTTGAAACAGACTAAATCTCAAGGTCACATTAGCAAGATTATATTTAAGCGACACCAATGTTGTCTGAAATATGAGGTTTTAAAGACGTTTCTCAAAAATGAAAATCCAAAATTTAAAAGTTTACAGTCACTTTAGAAACATCAGGTTTGACTGTTTATATGGACTAGGGACTCTAATAGAAGGAGAGACTACGATAACTTGACATAGCTCAGTTTATTACGGATGATCGTTCGATCAGCCTTTTGCTCTTACCATAGATAAATACGGTAGCCATGAAATCTACCTTCGTTTCCCACCACAATCTATACCTACTCCAAAAAAAAATTGCTACCATAGTTACTCATGTGATAGGTACTTATGTGCACTATAGCATCCCCTGCGTATATGTTTAATCTCAACATGAGAGTGGCCGCGTGGCCGAGACAATTTTTGTTATTATTAGGAGCACAGCCTTCATAAGGTATGTCTGAATGTTGCAGGCTATTATACCAAAAACAATTTAAGCTAGAGCTGTCGAAGGTCTATATCAAGTCCATTGTCACGTAACGCCATTTTCTGACCCGTCGCCGTAATGACGTGACGTGTCAGCGACAAGTCTCACCTGCAGCGCGTCAAAGGAGAGGGGGGAGGGGGGAGGTCAGGCGGCTCCGTCTTTGATGTTGTTTGTTTTGTGCGAGTGACGTGAGTGCGCCCGACTGTACTTGAGTTTTTTTTTAATAATAATACAACTTGTTTTTTTTTAAATATATTTAAAAAAAAACTATTTTAAATATATATATTAATTTTATTTTAAAAGAGCAACTGCTGAATTTCTTACCTATTCTTCTTACCTACTTTTTCTTTTCTATTTCTCTATGAAGCTGTAGGACATAATTACTGATTAATTATTATTATTTAATATTTTGTTGTATTTCGTTCTATAAATAGAACTTACTTGTAACATTTTGTGCTTTTTTATAACTGTAAAAATTTATTTTAAATTACCAGA